>NW_027396156.1:0-68805 GCF_047715535.1 Aspergillus foveolatus | reverse complement strand
AGATTACATCCATATCCGCGGATGTGCGGATTTGGATATGCGGATTTGGATATATCGCGGATGTTGCCGCAGTCTAGCTAGCTGTCACATACAGTCGACAGAAGCCTTATGTACTTGGCCCTTGTGCCAAGCAGAACATGGCGGTCTGCTGCTGCATCCATAACCCTATTATCCCATAACTACTATGGCACTTGTATTTCAGGTGTCCGTCAAGAACTTATGCTCAGTCATGTAAAATCATCCAGGGAGTTCCTGAAGGATGTGGGAAGCTTGTGTTTGGAAGTTGCAAATACTTTGGGATCCTTGGCCTGTCCCACAAGGCAATATGTTAATGGCTTCGTTGTCCATCTGCCTGCTGCTTCTTGAATAACGTGCCAAGCATGGTTAACCACATCTATAACTTCTTGTTATACAACTATATACAATGCAAAATCCAAGGTCCGGGAGGCATAGCATGCTAATATGCTCTGTTTTTGAGGGTTGAACTCCAGAATACTTGAATGGAACGCGGGCTCCGGCCCGGAAACTGGTCCGAGAACAACCTTATCACCTCAGACCAACATCATTTCCTGTCTCTTTTCAGCTCCAATAAGAGGTCCTGCTCCTCAGATGAATATGGCATGCCTTTGCGGGAGTTCTCATGAGGTTCCGCGGAATAAGTTGACTAAGCCAAGTGACGTGCTAACCGTGGTATGCATTCAGGTGCATCTGAGTTGGATTGGGATATGCAACATGGCAGTGCGCCTTTAAACAGCCAGAAAATAAAATATGAGCATTCATCAACCAATGCAGGCATGAAATAAGAACAAAGCAATAAAGACAAATTCTTTGTTAAAGTAATTACAGATAACTTCCTGACATGTTTGCACTATTGTGGTTGTCCATGCGACTCTTGCAATTTTTGCTTGCGGGGTTTTGACTGTGGGCCGCTGCTCAGGACCTTGACGGGATTGTCGGACGCATGAACGTGGATGTCGGGGTTGTTATTATCGGCAGATACTTGTGCGTGTAACTGGTTGGGTAACAGGCTATCTTAACAAGAGTTTTGTTCCTGCACCCCAGGATATGTGTTGGAGTGTCAGTACTGGGCAGGGATATTGCGCAGAAGTGGCGGAGGATCAGGATATGGATAAGTTGTCTCCAAGATAACCGCACTGCTGTCTGCGTGAATATGCTGGAGTTCATCTTCTGTCTCCCAGGGCCCATTGTTGGTGAGAATCACCGGGTCAACCAGAATACCACTTTACTTGTCCGCTAATTGGAAAAGCTCCTGGAAGCTTTTGTCGGAGCTGGATACACTGGGTAATGATATGTATCGCAAGACATTGTTTAAACAAAAGGGCGCACCAACTGAGGCATTAAAAGTGTCGTGAACCTTACGTGGCGGGGCTAAGTCTATAGTTAACAATAGACTAGCCCTGTTTCTTGGAGACTATCCCCGCTGCTCTGCGTGCTGCAAGTGCGCTGACATGTTTGTCATGTCAAAGTGCAGCATCAGTGACTTCTGGGATGTGGACTAAGGGCTTCAGAAAGTAACAGGTGGGGTCACGGCACTTGCATGAACGCAGACCTTGGCTGGGGGCTGTGCTGGGACCTGATGCTTAGGTAATGGCAATGCTTGGGGGAGGGATGGCTGGGGAAGTCTGATGGAAGAGGGTTTATAAAATGTGACTTGGTAAGTATTAGGCAAGAGGTAGAAATAAGACGTGCGTTAAAGGGAACATGGAAGTGTTGTGGAAAAGGATGTTCTTACCCTGTAATTCTTGCGGGTTTGACTTCCCCTTTTATACATTTGTTTCTCAGTACATTGTCGTGTCGCCGTCATCACACCTCCAAGGGGAAGAACTATTAAAGCAGAATTTCACCCCTTTCAGTAACTCCTGCAAGTAACTAACGTATTGATCTTCAGCCACATGGTCCGCGCGGAAATTAAGATGGAGTGTTCTCTGTCAACCATGCCGGCCTGCTGCCTTGAAACGTCGCATTCCAGACCTGTTAGAGGTCCAAGGCGCACGGAAGACGTATGCGGCAATTTTGCTATTGGTGAGCTATCAAGGTAAGAGAGTACATTCAGCATTCACAGAGGCCTATAGATCAAGGATTAGCCATGGATGTTGTAGGATGCAACACTGGTCAGCTGCGCCCCTAGACCTGCCAAGGGGGTTTGAAGAGAAGGATCATCTGACGGCCTGGAGGAATCCTGCCTCACCTGAGGTCTCCCAGTCTTTATGCATGGTGGAGAAGCAGGAGTGATGCTGGACACTACAATTAGTACAAGATCAAGCAAAATGGAGCATCTGTACTCACTGGTTAACCCATACAACGCAGGGTGCAATTTGGCATGATCTTATGGACACAAGTAGCCTGACAGTCGCCACATGCAAGATGGCGCACACAGACGAGGGAGACATGGATAGCTGAGCAATGAACAGAGCAATAATCACCAATAGGTTGACCTGTCGGCGACTCCGACGGTGGATGGGGCGAGAAATGGGGAGATGTGGACGGTGCCATGCCAGAAAAGGGCAGCGTTTGGATAACGCGGCATCTTGGGAGGGGGCAGTGCACCAGAGGGCGGCCAGGCCGCAGAGGAGAAAGTAGAAGAGAAAGTGCGTCGTCTTTCGAGGGAGGGTGGACGGGGTTATAGATCGTGCGGCAGGCTTCAGGCGGCAGGCGGCGGGCGCAAAAGCGGCGAGACGGGGACGCGATGCCCAAAACGGACACGCTAATCCGTAAGGAGTAGTGGGATTCCCGCATAGGACAGGCGGTGGCGGGCGGCAGCGGGGAGGTTCAATGAGCGCGGTTTCCGGCGCCCCGCTAACCGGCACAACATATACGAAATTAGAATATAATATAAAAAAGAGTTTCTATAAAATAGATATATACTTTTTTTTGAAGTAATCCTGTAAGGCCCTACTGCAGCTTTTATATAGCTATAGCAAGATTAACCATGGTTAATCTTGCTATCCCTGCAGTTAACCTTGCTATCCCTATATTAATCTTACTATCCCTGTACTGGCTTACTTATATAGCTAATTAGTATCTACCTCTTAAATATATCAAATTTATATTATCTGCTACCAAGAAGGCCTAATTAGAGAAAAATACTTGTGAGTCTATCTGTCTATAGCCTCCCTTAGTCTTTTTATTACGTAGTAGGCGATACTGCGGAACTCGGAGGGGGGCGAACCCTTGACGATGTCGGTGCCGCAGTTGGAAATACAGCCGTTGCTGTTGGGCTCGGCCGTGCCTGGAGCGCCGGTGTTCGTGTCTGTACCGAACTCGCGGGTGATGCCGCACTGAACCCAGACGTCACAGCAGGCGTTGAGCGGGCAAGGGTTCAAGACGGCAAGTTTGCTCATGTCGCCGGGTGCCTCAGTGCCGGGCACCTGAGGCCCGCAGATGGCATTCTCCATGGGAGCGGGCATGGGTGGTGTGCCCTCGCTTATACAAATCACACTACCGGCCAATATGTTTTTGCATCCATTCCAGCCCCAGGTACCTTTGTTGAAGTCTTCAATATCGTCATTTGTCAGACTATTGGCTGCCGCGACTGTAGCGCAGCTCTGGCCGTCACTCACTATGGTGGTGGCGCAGGAACCGTCGTCGTCGCGCTTGGGGTGAAGTCGGGGAGGTCGCCAGAAGAGAAACAAACATGCTGGCCAGGGGAGGCTAGAGCAGGGTCTTTTGTCCGGGTTGTACTTGGTGAAGTCGGCACCGGAGATACCGCAGCGCTCGGCCAGGGCGGCACAGCTGTCTCCTTCGCCCACCACCTCAGTCCGGCATTCGAATGTCCGAGCGTGAAGTGTCAAGTGGGCCAGAGATCGCCTAGTATGGTGTCCTGCTGTCAGAGTGGCGTTGCTTCGAGAGACAGTATGGTTGCCTTTGATAGAAGACAGTTGGGGCAAGGTAAAAGGCGCGGTGGTGGTGAACCTCGTAGAGTTGGCAAGTCAAGACACTTTGCATCAGACCAAGACCTGAATACCCGCTGGATGTCGCCCATGGTTCCATGGTTGAGAGCCATGAATCCCAAGACATGGTCGGGATTATATCCAGGTCCGCAGAGCTGGACTGCCAGGGCATCGCGTTTACCATCGAAATCTGCGGTGTTGGAGTCCAACGTCTTTAGGGCAGTATTTGCAACGTCAGGAGCTCGCAGACCCTGGCCGATGTAATGGAGTGACCGAAGCGCAAATATAACATGATCGTTCTGTTTGTGGGCGCGTGGCCATTGACCACGTACTCACGCATCTGCTCCATCAACAAGCTGTAGTCGGCCTCTGTGCCGGCTTCACTGGTGGTCCATCCAATCTCGTAAGTGGAATTGACGTTCTCAGCTGGACGAGCAGCAGCCGCTTCAGCCTTAGTCTCGTCATCCCAATCATGGCCATAGGCCGTCTAGGCATAGATGCGATGATTGCTGTCCTTGTCGTCGACGTCGTCATACAAAGAGAAGTTGTAAAGAACAGCCTGCTTGCACGCGGACGTCCGATCAACAGTCGAGCCACGGCCGGAAGAACGAACTCGATTTTCCGGACACATTTCTGCTTTCATTATTCTATCACAATGCTTTCTCTCAAGTCTGCCGTTGTCCTGAGCCTCCTTCCCGGATCGCTCACTGCTCGCAGCATCTCTCTCGTCCAGCGCGGCGTGGACTGCTCCTTCTCTATCGCAGCAAGCTCGGGTGACAACTGTGAATCCTTTGCGGCATCATGGGGTATCTCTGTTGACGACCTCAAGTCGCTGAATCCCAGCCTGGACCGCACGAATTTTGACGACTTCGCCGGCTACTGCGTCATGGGCGATATCACTAACGACGAGTCTAACCCTTTCTCTGCCACTACCACTACCACTTCGAAGAAAGCTTCCACGACTACAAGCACTACCACCATCGCCCTTACCACCACTACTGAGAAGCCAACTACCACTACAATCTCGACAACCAGCATGGTTACCAGTGACTCCCCCTCCCCGAACTCAGCCCGGCCTGGCCTCGGACTGTGATAAGTTTCACAAAGTGGCATCAGGAGACCAGTGTGATACGATTGAAGCTATTTATGGAATCACCACTGCCCAGTTTTCCTCCTGGAACCCTTACATCAATGACAGTATGTCCAATCCATTTTTCAGTCTTACCTAGGTCTTGTAGAATGCTAAGACGAGACTTTCCGATAAACAGACTGCTCGAACCTCTGGTTAGGCTACTACGTCTGTGTCCACGTTCTCGGCGCTCGCATCACGACTTCTGAGCCTTCACCAGCACAGACGTCTACCGCACCCTCCACCAGCTCCAGCACCGCCATCGATGCCCCTTCTCCCACACAAGCTGGCATAGACGCGAACTGTATTAAGTACCACAAGGTTGATCCGGGTGACCAATGTGACACGATTGAGTCGCAGTACGGTATCACGGACGGCGATTTTTCCGCGTGGAACCCTTTGATTGACGACAGTATGCCTTTCGCTTCCTTTCTCTTCTCAGGCAGCTTCTTACTCTGATAATATAGGCAGCTCGAACCTTCGACTGCTACGTCTGCGTGCACGTTGCGTCCGAGCCCCAGATGCCTGAAATCACCAGTGACTGCAAGACTTACCACAAAGTTCAGGATGGCGAGGGCTGCTGGGCTATTGATTCCGCCTACAGCATCACACTGGACCAGTTCCGCAAGTGGAACCCTACGATTGATGCCTCTTGCAGCAATTTTTGGGTTGACTACTACGTCTGCGTTGGTGTTTAGAGATATTAACCTGCATTGTAACATGAGCGCGTTTAGGGGAAGTAATAAGTGGAAAATTTACCAGTGGATGTGATGCACTAGGAGTTTTCACGACTACATTGATGCTCTTAATGTACTCTGGTACGTATATAATCATTTCTTACGCTTCTGCAGGCCAATGCTGAGTTGGAATCAACTTGGCATCCACGTCAAGTCAATGCTTATTTGGTGGGCTAGCCCGGTATTCCTATTCTCACACTAGGTCCATGCTATACTGTTGCGGCAGCAGCGACCTGGCATCTACCATATTCTCCAATGACGTCTACAGATGTGAGCCGTTCGCCGTGCCTTGTCCTGTTATTTCTTTACTATCATAAATCTCAAGGTAGCAGAGGGACTAAGATACCGACCTGCATCACCACCGATCGATCTGGGCTCTGAGTCTACACACCCAGCATCGCATCGATGGAATCTTCCGGATCAGCCTATAATCCCGCCTTAAGTCCTCCGGTTCCGTGCCGGGATTGGGTTATACATACGTGCCTCCCCTGCCGATGCGACCTTACCTATCCGTCCCTGACTTCATCTGGCGCATTATAACGGCTTGCAAACACCTGTGCTCTCGTCATAATTGGTGGGCGCAGTCGTCCGGGAGGTCATAGCAAAATGGTTCCACTGGAACTGAGTGCGGATCCTGCGTCGGTCTTCAATGAAGAAATATAAACCAGTTGTGAAAGTCGCAAACTGTGGGAAACGCTCCTGCTTCATGCAGAAAGTTTGCATGGAATACTTTGTCATACAGAGGCCGGTCCCCGCGTAATGCTGCCTACAAAACAGAATATTAGCTCACGACAATCAGTTATCCAGATGGTTTGATGGATATTCGCACCCACAAACGGATCCTCGGGATCTTGCTCGAGCTCGTGTGGGTGCTGAAAAACTGTCCCCAGTCTGCGACAGATACGAGTTTTGTCTTAGATCCAATGCTTGGCCATACCTTCTCAAGCGACATTCCATTCACATACTCCGTACGAAAAATCAAGCATTCCAGATGCGGAACGAAATGCGCCTTAAAGCGAGCAACCTTTATCAGGAACGAGATGATTGCTTCTCTGCTAGTACTCGGGAGTAGTTGCCTGCAAAGGACGTTTGCCCTGGCTTACAGCGCGGAACAGCCGGATGTTGCTTTACAAGATTTTTGTTGGCACATGGCACGCATCCTGGCCTCGATTGCTTAGATTACCAGGCTGCCCAACCTGTCATCTACCTGCAGGGTGACTGCATATTTCCGCCCCTTGTCTGAGGAGTCAATGCCGGCTATGGCCACATGTTTCGACTGCTGCTGGATCGCGTTGCCGAAGTGAATGTCCGCTAAGAGGGGTTTGTGGAGAGCCGGTTCTAGACAAAGAGGTTTTGCGTTCAGTTAGCGGCAGACTTCAGAAATGAGGAGGTTGTATCTTTCCTTCTTGAGCACAGAGCAGAGGAGGTTACACCGTACGCAGTCAGGGTGATGAAGGTGGTCCTGGAGGAATACAATTCGCGTGTAGGACAAACAGAAGAAAAGGAAGCGATTGAGGAGACATACGGGGTTGGCGACATGCTTAAGCTCTGTGCAGCAGCCTGCAGCAGAGTCACATTAGCATCATGTATTACTATCCTGCGTCCTAGAATAATGCAAACAGTCGTATTTCCCACCACCAGCACTAAGACACTCTCGAATCACACAGTTGTCCATCCCGTCAGTGCCCAGTAGATAACCGACTTTCCCCTTGAGGGCTCTGAAACATGTAAGCAGTAATTGAAAATCGCAAGATGTAAGGCGCAGCTTAGGGACGTGAGGGTAGCATTGTTCACTCTGGCACGCCTGGGTAGGCTAGTTGCAGAGATCAGGGCCTTGGATCAGAGTTGCGTACCTTGGCCTGATGGGCCTGTTTAGCAGGGACTGAGGGGAACCCTGGAATCTTGGAATAAGAAGTGGATCCTAGCTGTTTCTGGGCGAACTCCTACGACTAGCTTTAGTTGTGGTTTACGATTCATCCATCGCAGCGTCTGCCGCAGGATAGCATGCTGGCTGCTATCGGGCCAGAGGTAAGGAATATTTGTTGACCAGGCTGAGCGGTACGATATAAGAAGCAAAGAGGGCGCTTCCAGGTCTGCCAGTTTGGGTGGTCACTTAAGGGCTGGAGGTTAAGACTCGTTGATTGACAGCGTGTCAGTAGGCATTAACACTGAATTTTGTTGAGATGTGCATAGTCAAGTGCTTGTTCTGCTTGTCAGGCACTGACTGGATAGACTGGTCCAGGGTAAAGTCGATACTTCAGATCCACAGTTGCTGCTGCACCGACGACTTTACACGATCACGCATAAATCCACGAGCAGCCAGCTTCCTGAATGCATAGCCGCAAATGTAGGGCTGATCGAGCCAAGAGTTCATCTCCGAATAGTTGGGTCTGTAGTGACGGTCTGATGCTCCCTTTCGTCCTCCTCTCATCCCCTTATGTGAACATATACCTTGCTTCATTAGGCCAGAGAGTGGTAGAGCCTTGCGGAGACTAGGCAATTGATCCTATCATCTACTCTACAGGAACCCTAGCGGAAACCCCTCATTTCTTGTGCATAAGCGATGTGCAGTGATTTGATAGCGGTCGTATTTTTTTTTAACAGCCTTGTTATCTAGTCCGGTTGCATTTAAATGCTACAATCGCTCAGCCTTGTCAGGCGCCACCATCTTCTGTGTTTCCCTAGGTTCAAGATTCCTTGGTGCTCTTCCTGAAATTCCTCTTCAGGCTGTATAATTTTCGATACAGCCATCGACCACAATGTCGTCCCCAAAATCAGTTGGAGTTTTCTTTAACTTCCTTGCCCTGCCCAGAATAAGACGCAGACAAACAACCTCCTCCAGCATAGACTTGGATTTCCAAGAGATCCCTAATGCTTGCTATGAAACCTGCAGTACGTCCACCGCTCGCTTCTATGTCCGCCCCATCAACTACAAGACCAGACCATAAGAGGTCTCAAGCTTTCCAGCCCATCGCCCTACTAGAACCTAAATAACGTCAAAATCACTTCTTGTATAGATGGCGCCTTCCTAGAAGCGCAACGAAGAGGCAAGATGGCCACGCTCTGTACCGACGGGTCCACTTTTTCAGAGCTAGTCGATCAATGCAGGCAATGTATCGAGCTCTTCGTCAACTCGCCTTCCTCGAACTCCACCGCTAGCGCATCATCAGGCAGTACCACTGCTGAACTCAATGAGTTCATCGCGTATTGCGACGAACAGGGCGGAGGCAGCGGCAACGGCAATGACACACTCGTGAAGGAGATTGACTCGCTGCTAGCCTCGTACTCATCCCTTTCGTCGAGTCAGTCTCAGTTGCAGGCTTCTTTGTCGTCGTTGGGGTATACGGGTGATTTTCCAGAGTCGACCAGTACTACCGCGACAGATGATGTGACCGCAAGTAGTACGAGTACGCTTGGGCCAGCCGCCACTGCAGGGGGCGGGGATCGGAATTCTGTTAGCGAGGGCCACAATGGGGCAGGCACAGAAAATCCAGCCTCCTCCGACACATCAGATATCATATTATTGCTCCTGCAGTGATCGTACCGGTTGTTGCACTCCTTGTGGGATCCGTTCTAGCGTGGGCCTTGATACGTCGGCGGAGAAAGAGACGAGGCACGGAAGAGATTGGTGCGGCAGGTGATAGCTTTGATGATAAGGCTGAGCTTCATGCGGATGAATTCAGACCGGAGCTTGATGGCTTGGCTATTGCAAAGAAAAAAGTGGTGAATATGGATGAAGATCTAGCGGAACTGCCCGCAAGGGAACCTATTGGGACTGAGATGAATGGGCTGGGAAGGAGTGAGTTGGATGGAGAGCCAAGGGAATTTCCACTGGCTACTGAAGTTGGGTAGATTAGTGGGTTTACGTAGGTGTCTCTGTACTGCAGCCACGGTAAACTATTCAGTTCCCAGCAAGCTGGGAATGTACAACCATGACCGGATGGGCGCTTCAAATCGGTTCTTCCTGATAACCAAAAATCCCAAAGAATGAATAGGTTCATGGAAGAACGTATCGTCCCTTATCGCCGCGGCGTTTCGGTCGTGATACTACAACATTAATATGCTGACAGCGTACCATTAATGCTCTCAATCCGTCAAGCATGCTCACCGGCCAGGTGTGTTTATATAATATGACTGGCTCAACTTTACATACAGGAATAGCGAGAATCGTCGTCTGGACAATTACACAGAATTGGTGCTAGTGGTAACGGTGAATTATACTCTGACCCCTTGGCGAAGCGGTATGCAGGATACCACAAAATCTTTATAGATGTTCATGCACAGTTTCCCGTAGTATCGTATCGATTTGGAACCTCTTCGCTACCAGTGGTTGTCTGTATGCCTAGTTATTTAAGCGGCCCCGTGGCGTGCGGCTGAAACGTTTGATGCCTCTGTCGAGCCTATGAAACTTGTTATAACCGCGGATTGGATCGGGTTTTCCTCCTTCTTTGGTCGCTCTTTGGATTGGAGCTAGCCCCAAGCCATAAGCCATCATGAACCCCAAACCTAGGGCTTTTAATTTTGCCTGGTTAGGTTAAAAAGTTCATGGGAACCTTAGTACTCCCATCCAGCAGCCATGGAGACCTATTTTTGGCCTGCCTAGCACCTTAACCTTTAGCCATGTCCCAAGCAGTAATTGCCCCCTGCATTCATGACATGCCTAGCAACTCTACCCTCCTAGGCTGTGATCTGGCTAATATCTCTGGTTTCACAATTATAACCTCCTTAGCAACCTACTTCACATCCATAACCCGCAACCTCCATTTCATGACTTGTTATTGGAGAATAGGTTTAGTCCAGGCAGGTAGGTTTCAGGACAGACAAGACCCGCAGAGTGACTGAATAGAATTTAGGGCCCGCACAGTTTCTGGCTTCTGATTCGTGAATGATGGTACTTTATCATGATCTACTACTGGCACGGCGCCTATGTTAGCCCTTGCAGCCCTGCCGGTTAGTACTTAAACAATCCTCGACCCCAACAGCGAAGAATCCACCTTAGCCTATCTACTCCAACTCTCTACTCCGACTCTCGACTAAAATAACTACATAACAATGAAAGTCTCTCCACAGCCCGCCTCCGTCCACGACGTCAACGAACATGACGACCCAATCCTGCACACCAAACACTCTGCCACCCGAGTATCCAAAAAACCAAGACACTCCGACCCAGGGCCCCGATTAGCAAGCTCCAAGTACGGAAACGATCACAAGACTCAGGCAGACCGAAAAGCCAAGGCGGAGGCTCAAGCAAGCTGGATAATCGGAAAATCACGCTGCCACGGACCCATCCAGACGCTGGTTACTACGTACAAAGGGAAAGCCCCTCTAACCGTCTTCAGTACGAGCAAGGACCAGACAGAGCAAGGCAATGAAATTGAAGGCGCCTGCTTCCGCAAGATCTTTCTGACTGGTTTGACCCTTTTCCCTAACCCAACCTGAGCTGAGCTGAGGGGGGTTTCCTGGCGAATCAGACGAAACCGAGATTTTGAACCCGACTGCCACGTATGAGAGGCAGCGCTGTGTGAAGCTGGTTATCCTGATTTCGCACGCGGATGAGATTTACGAGAACCCGACGATCTTTGTTGAGCAGCGGGTGTATAGGCGCGGCTCCAGCGCGCAACGCCAAACGCAGACCGAAACTCAGACCGTCGCCCACGAGTTGATGTTTGGTAAAGTAGTCCAGCTCGGTGTCGAGTATCTCTTCCCTGGCTGTGGCGATGAAGACCCGAGATTGGGGAAGCGGGATCTGTTCGTTCGATTCCAGTCTGTGAGTTCCAAGTGCACCGCGCGATGCCTTATTTATTCGAAGAACGCATTCTAAGATCATAATAAATAGCTGGAGGAGTCCGTCTTCAGTCAGTATATCAACCGCGCAAGATGGTACGGGTATGATGTACACGAAACTGTTCGAATTGAAGACAAGATGCTCGAAACCGGAGTTGAGTATATTATCCCATCACCCACCGGGACTGGTGCTGGTTCGTGCATCGGATTTCTCGACGGGACTGAGCTTCGAAGCCTGCTAAAGGCGAAAACCCCCATTCCACAGCCACAGCCACCCAGTTCCCGCTATGGACGGCGTGATTCCAGCGAGGAGATCGAGGAGATCGAACTGATTAAGCTTAGCTTTCGAGGGCGAGGAAAGTGGACTGAGGACCGGCAGCATGGAGGGGACCTGATACTTCATTTCGTGTATTGTCCTTTAAATGTCCAAGGCTAACTCGAGCCCCGGCTGCAAGATTTGTCCTGATCGCGCGGGATAAACCGACAAGAGCTACAGACCTAAAGACTCCTATTAGTATCATACGAGTTCGAGAATCTGACTGGCCATACCAGCATTCGTATAATCCATGATGCTCGGGGACTCAAATCAGTCGACGCTGATTCTGACTTACTATAGGTTTATAATTATAGCGATAGCGGGTTTCATGAAGTACCACTTATGGTGCTTGAAGTGCATGAACTTAGGGTGGGTGTAGGAAACAAAGCACACATTGAGTCAGGTTTTCATGGCTCTCTGGGAGGGGAATCACTGGAGTGGAAAGGGCAATAATGACAAAAATCTCTTGAAACTAAACGAAAGTTCTTTAACTAAAAGATATTATGCGGGTCATAACCGTAGGTATTGCCAAGGTATCAATGTCAAATTCACTTCAAACATATACTCTTTAAGATGCTAACGAAGTAAAGTCTGCGACGCAGTGAAGATTTGCTGATAGTCCGTCATGAGATTTCGTTTGTTTCCAATCTGGCGTTGAGGTATAACATACCAGGGTGAAAGATGTAGAATGGATGGGTATGTCCGTCTATCTCACGAGACACAGCCGGCAACCTAAACAAGAATTATCCACAAAGACTGCCATTCATGCGCTTGAGGTGGCAGTCAGTGCTCCACCCATCTATGTTGCAGAGATAGTGGTCGGTATTAAGTACATGAACGAGTAAAGTGCTGCATCTCTGGCTGATGCTTCTACCTAGATTCCGGCAAGAAGCCCTACTGTCTTGACTAGGACTCTGGCGGATTGTGAATTATCGAAAGCTGTGAGAGTCTACTAAAGTTTGGCGCACTCTGCTACAAAAAGAAAAAAAAAATCGTCAATGACCTAAAGTGCTGGAGATGAAGCGTGATATATACCCTGCTTTGGTGCCGGTCCAAGCCCTACAAGCTCTAAACTCGTCTGATCGTGGGCTGGTGGAAATAGTTCATGACACAAAATGATAATGATTTCAATGAAATACAGTCTCCCGTATGTAGTTCATCGTCCAACTAACCTCCGCCATGCAGCTTTTGAGATCTTGCCGGGCTATTCATAATGGAGATTCATAATGGAGACCAGCATTGATGTCCCCAAAGGCTGCAAGAATACTAGATGCATGGACACAGTTGCCCGCTTCTTTCTACATCCGTGGCCAAAGAGAACTCTCCATCAACACTACTCTTCTTGCTCGCGCATAGGAACCATGTAGCTTTCCCCTCACCCTCGGGCCAAGAGAAAGTCCGCATGATTCTCGAAGAGCTATCCATCCATCAAGATAAGGTTCCTGAACTCCCCGAAACGAAGCAACCCCCTATGTCTCCGTAACCCCATTGGCCGGGTCCCGCGATCGTCAACCCCAACACAAGCATCACCTTATGGGAATCCGGCGCAACCATTGAATATCTATGGACAAGTACAACAATGGTCCAGAAATCAGCTTGACCCTTCATTGCCAGAATCTTTTCCAAGAGAACAGCGGTCGCTTCTCAATGTCTCGACAGGATGCGTATTTCAGTCAGGTGGTCCGGTTCAAGGTCCCAACCAACCCATCGTGCGGCTTAGACCTAATGTCGGAGCAACCCTTTCATCAGGCCATGGTCCTGAGTGGTCACCATACTTGGGATATTGGGGTTATTTGGCTGAAGTGCTAATCCAACTGCTGCAAGTGAGATGTTTTGTTATAGGCAGACCCGGCGGAAATTATCTTAATAGGATGGCAGTCTCCACATCGCTCGGGCTCAGGTCAGCTGGGTACGGAGCCCGATCAATGAGGGCAGAGTAGATGGTAGCAGCTGTTTTATGAAGAGTGCTGCTCAGTACACTCTCTCAGATGCTGACGCCTGATGCCATTGTACAGCTGCAGCCAGGCTGCCACCCTGACACAAGACTCGCATGTCACGGGCCAGCTACCAGCGTCAATGATCAATGAACGCAGAACATGACCCGTGCTGAGCAATCATTGTACCCATGAAAGTAGGCTATAGCGCAGATTGAGCCAGTTCCAGGGTTGAGCCGGAGTGCCACTCACCGAGTACATGGTCATTACGCGTAAGCCCGCCGACATCCTGAACGTTCAATATACGCAGCTGGATTGGATAGCCGGCACCTGCAAAGCATCGCACTAAGCATTACACTATCTGTCATCATAAGAATATCAATGCAATGGCTTAGAAGAGCCCAGCTATTACACGAGTTAACTTCCACACCAAATCATAACACTCAGATATATCCAGTGGCCAGCTTCGCCCACTCATTGCCCAATTGCTCTCACCTCGTTTAGAACAAGCAGGATAAATAGACAGTGTGGTACTATCCAAGGTCGATCAGCGCATACCTAGAACATTGCTTCTGCAGGTCCCGCAGCTCCGCGGTTTCTAGCTGTGTGAGACTAAACCTTGCGAGTCTCGGCTCGTTTAATACTATTCCATACCCCATTTCCTAAAAGGGCTCCAGTCTGTCGATCCGGCGCTCAACCTGATAGCGGCAGCTCCACGTCGGACGATATGTAAGATTGCGAACATGTTGAGTGGCAAAGTTGCGACCTAGCGCTGAGCTGGACATGTATACTAATACACCTTGCAAGCTGTCCAGGAAAGCAGACTCTCTTAATGCTGTGTACGTCTCCTGCTGTCTCCTGCTGCATGACATCTTCTTGACCCGGCGAGCGACTGTTGTAGAAACTTGGCTAAGGACCCAGTCATCCCTATATCATCTCTACCGGAAAACATGCTCGCAAGCTAACAATTCGAACACCATCATCCTGGACCAGCTCTCGTTTCTCTTCACCCCGCTTATCCTCCGCGACACCGCAAAGAAGGCATGACCATCCCCAGCTGCATGTCAGATTTACACTGCCCGATTTCCCTCATCACGGGAACCAGAAGCTTTCTCCAGCCAAACGCAGTTCTTCAATTTTCAAACCTTGATCCTGGAAGATCCCTCTCACGGGCTAATCCTTTTTAATATCAAGGAATGTATGTGTCACCACACTAACCAATAATTTTTCCGCCATCGCATTCTCAACCTTCATCCATTATTTGCTGTCTTGATCGATAGCTGAGACAACATAAAAAGAACAAGCCGTCATTGTTGTTTTCTAACATGAGACCTTCAGAGCAGATCCAATATGCGCTCCTCCCTAGCCCTGGTTCTCGCGGTGGGAACAGCCGCCCTGGCTGATTTCACCTTCGACGAGCTCTGGACTCTCCAAAATACACTCTGGGATAACTTCCTCTACCCCGCCAACCTCCAGCAGATTAATGCCACAGACACCTCCGTCTTCGCTGAAAATGCATGCACCCTTCTTCATTTCAAGCCTCTGGCCTGTTTGCATATAAAGACTAACCCCCAGACACCAGGTGCAAGGCCGCGTCGACATAACACGTACCTTTGACGGCCGCGAACTCAACAATGAATACATATTCGGTCTCTTCTCAGACCCCTCGCATCTCAGCCTCGTCGGTATCCCAATCTCTTACAACATCACGCAGTTCGCAGCCAATCAGAACATCACGTCCGCAACGACCGTTTTCACATTCAACGCAACCTCGTTCAATACTCTCGTCCCTATTGCCATTGATACGTGGATCCTCTATAACTCGGACGGGAAGATCCTTCAGTATGATGCGACCTTCCGGTGGTTTGGCTGGTTGCTGGATACCCTTCTCGAAGCTGCGGGAACGGGCATATTCAATACCACAGACCCAGCGGAGACGCAGAGAGCGCTCGGGGATCTTCTAGCGACGACAATTTGCCAAACACACGATCAGTACTGTGTTGATGATAACCAGCAGTACGACAGCAACGAGGACTGTGTCAGGTTCCTCACGGAGGAGATCCGGTTCGGAAGCGCTTACGAGTTGGGCCGTAACACGCTGCTTTGTCGCGAGGTGCATGAGCATATGGTGCAGTATCGGCCAACCGAACACTGCCCGCATATTGGACCCGATGGAGGCGGTTACTGTGTTGATGATAAGGACTATGCGGACGTTGTCACGGAGAGGTACTTCAGAGAGCCTTTTGTGCCATATGAGTACGGGGACACGAATCTGTGGGTTGCTGCATGATCGCGCTTCTGTCTTCAGTTATATCTAGGACGTTATCTGCTCTAATCATGCGGCTTCCTAGCTTTGACGTGGTCACAAAATTAAGGAGGTTATCTTGTTGTAGATATTCTATTACAGGCTACTGCCAATTGGGACGCGACTGGATACCTCGAAACCCTTGGTGGGCTGCCATGACAAAAAGCGTTTACGTATCTGTGTTCCACGAGCATAAGCCTCAATTGCCTATTTTAACGAGTCCATATCCTGAGTTACCCTCCAAGAAGTTGACACGTCAATTGTGAATGACGAGTTCAACCCTTACCCGTGCTGGCCCGGCCGTGGCAAGGCTAAATAGGCAGGGAATGGTCCGGGATACGGAGGTCCTTCCAGCTCGATATCGAACCTAGACGGGCGCGCGCGCGGCCGCCCAAATGCAATATATAGAGGACCCTGCCAAGAGTACTCCCAGTATAACGAAACCAGTATCCCAAGCAATACCGCCCGGGCCCGATCTCATTTCAGATGGGACATTCAGGAGTCCATGTGCTCTGGCGAACCTAGTAGTCTCTCATCCAGATCCGAGCGGTGATAGCTAACTTGAACAAGAGATGGTTTGCACGCGGCTAGTGGCTATATTTATGTTAAAAATACCACTAATCTGGCCCTAGCCCGCGGTGCTAGTACTAAGCAATATGTACTAGTAAGCAGCATAGCAGTATCTATGGAAACATACCGTACCTAAATACGGGAAGTATTATATAGTGTATCTTCCATGAAGATAGGGTGTCGCAAGTGTTCGTGAAGTACAATTTCACGGATTAAGGGTAGCGTGACAGCAATTTTAAGTGAAGTGCGATAGACGCGCCTGGTGCTTACATGGGTCCAGGACAGCCTTGTTTACTTTTTTTCGTTGTAGACTTGACCCGTAAAGTAGACGTTGCTATAAATTGCCACAGTCGGCCTGCGGATGAACATAAGCCCCCTGGTAGACTGCGGATTGGGGTCGGGACAACTAAGTGTTCGGCGACTTTCCTTTTTCGGCGAACAAAGGACGGTATTACGAGTGTTCATTTCCTCTCTCAACATTCTGAATTATATTCCATCTGTCGACTTTACAAGAATCATCACTCCCAATCTCGCTGTTGTCAAGGCAGCTTCATCCTACGCATCATGGCTGGCGTCTCGTTCTCCCCGGAGAAGGACATCCCCAACCTCTCAGGCAAGGTCATCCTGATCACTGGAGGTCTGTCCCTTATGAACCATACCCGGAGGGTTTCGTACCTTATTGGTGCCTGATTATTTACAACGCCTAGGAACGGCCGGTCTCGGAGCAGCAGCGGCCATCCACCTCGCCAAGCACTCTCCTGCGCACATCTACATCAGCGGCCGCAATGCAAAGAGTGCCGACGCCGTGATCCAGCAGGCGCAGAAATCAGGGACTAAGGTGTCGTTTCAGGCGTGTGATCTGGCCTCCCTCGACTCGGTTAAGAAGGCGGCCGCCACCATCCTGGCCCAGGAATCCCGCCTCGACCTGCTCATGTGCAATGCCGGGATCATGGCGGTGCCGCCGGGCAAGACAAACGACGGCTACGAGGTCCAATTCGGAACGAACCATTTGGGCCACGCGCTGTTGATCCAGAAGTGTCTGCCGCTCCTGCAGCAGACGGCCGCACTCCCCGGAGCCGATGTGCGCGTCGTCATCCTCACCTCGCTGGGGTTCCGCATGCACCCGGGCGTAGGAATTGTCTTCTCGGACCTGAAGAGTGAGCAGAACTTCAGTGCATTTGGGGGCTGGATCCGCTACGGCCAGAGCAAGTTGGCCAATATCCTGTATGCGCGCGAGCTGGCCCGTCGCTATCCGTCCATCACATCCGTGTCCGTCCATCCCGGCGTCGTTAGTACGGGGTTGGTGGAGAATCTGGGCTGGGCGAACCGCACGTTTGTCTATGTGACGAATATGGGGAAGCTGATGAAACCGGAGGAGGGTGCGTACAACCAGCTGTGGGCTTCTACCACGCCCAAGGGGAACCTGAAGAACGGGCAGTTCTACGAACCGGTTGGGATCCTGTCGTCCAAGTTGGATAAGATCTCGAAAGACGACGCGCTGGCGAAACAGCTGTGGGAGTGGACGGACAAGGCGTTGGAAGACTACGTCCATTAGTGCAGTTTTTATTCTACAGACGAGAGAGTGAATTCAATGCATCCACCTTTTTCCTTCCAACTACTATCTCGCCATCATGAATTGACAAGTTAACAGCTCTGTTTCCACCGAATGCAGAATGGAATGGTCTCCCCGGGGGGCATAGCACCGACGCCATAGAACTTCTTGTTGGCAGAGGGCAACCATCCTGCCGGCCGGCCGACAATCTATACGTCATAGTATTCCTTGAGCACAGCCGCACTTCCCATAAACTCCTGTTTGGCAAAGTGCCATTTAGGGCACATAAAAGGGCCACCGCCGAAGGGGATAAACCCTCTGGACAGTTCATCCTGCGAGAAGGTCACGCCCCCCTGGGTGTCTTCGTTCGGCACGAGGAACCGCTCAGCCCAGAACTGGTTCAAAGGGTACTTGCCATTTTGCGTCCGGTCTGGGCCCAGGCTGCCTCGTTGTGAGCTGCAACCCGGGTTGAGAGTACGATAAACTGGCCTTTGTCTAGCTGCCACGGTCCCAGCCGGACATCGGACTGCGTGGGAGTCCAGTTCAACATGAGGGCGATACGCATCCGGGAAACTTCAGAGTAAACCGACTGCAGGAGATGGGAGGAGACCAAATTGGCGAGATCGAATTGCAGCGGACCATCTTGTGCAGTATCGTGGATGATAGCCCGATATGCAGAGCGAGCCAGACGGCACTGAGAATGGCATTGGCACTGGCACTATAATTGCGACCAGAATTTCTGAGTTAGTCTATTCTGACTTTCCGAGGGGCTCGGGACGCATTCAAATTACGCAACTAGTAGGGCAACATCTTCAGCTACGAGCGCGTCGTCATCCATACACCCCGTGTTTCGGCCGAATTGTTGTCGCACCTTGAGCCAGAAAGACCGCCACTACTCATCCCAATCGGGGTCTTTAGGGCTATTCTGGAGGTAGTCGGAATGCGCACGGGCAAAGCGATGCCTTGTTTTCACTGCCGCAAACACACGGTCGTGGGCGCCGTACGCCTTGAGCACCATCCAGCTGGGCATGCTCTTCATCAGCGCCGGCGTCTCATCGACGTATTTCCAGAAGTCCTGTTCAAATGAGGGCGTCGACAGGAGGTAGGGTCCAAACAGCGCCTTGACCGCCGCGTGGAAGATGCGACTCTTCCAGAAGGGATAGAGATCCGGCAGCTGCAACCATTCCTCGCTAATCCGGGTATCATCGTTGAATTCCTTACTGAGAAAACGCATGAAGGGCCTCGGAGACGTTAAATACTTTATATAGACCCCTTGCAGCTTATTATTATAGTTTTAGTACTTTGTCTCTATATTCTGGATTTCTAGATAATAATATCTCATTCTTAGGTCTTTTGACAGTCTATTAATTCTTTGTCTGGCAAATTTTTTGTCTGGCATTGATTCTTATTGATATTCAGAGCCCAATCGATGTGTTGGTCCAAAATTGATTAATCGTCTATCAGACCTCCATAGCAGCTCTATTATTAGTCGAAATTTTTATTTACAGGTCAGAATATTATTTTCTGAACCGCTGAAGGCTACCAAAGTCCCGCAGGGCCTGCCGGGAGGCTCCCCCGGCCCCGCAGCGCAAGCTGAGTCACCCGGAGCATCTCGGCCATCGAAGCGCTCCCGGACTGAAGAACAGGTCAGCCAACATAGGTAGGCCAGCGTAGGGTCAGGAAGCTTGTGTTATATATACATATCTTATCATCATGTTTACTGACGATACAACAAGATACATCAAGCCTGATAGCTAGATTTTTCAATTGCTGCCTTCTGCATCCGCTCAGGAGCTTATTCCACAAGCTTGATAACCAGCATGTCCAGGTATACTATAGGGAGAGAACACATAAGTAACTGGGTCCACGACAAGTGGATCTGCAGAGATCGATACTCAACGATGGAGCAATTTTGAAGCTTGAGGTGGGTCAGTGCATTTCCGATGTTTGTATCTCCCAACCATACGCATTTCTATACGCGGGAAGAAAGGGTTGCTATTGGCTCAAGGGACCCGCGGAATTGGCGACAACTGATTGGTTTGAAGAAGTCTCAAGGCTGTTGTCAGCCAACACTCACTGTCGCTCTTTGTATCCTCTTTGAAGTAAGGCAAGTTACCGGGGGTTATCACAAGCTCCGGAGGAGTAATCTTGATTTAATATTTAGATTGGATCCAGCATCCCTGTACCATATGCCCTAAGTTCCGCATGACTTGGAACCCTAACACACAATCCCAATCTTGGGAATTCCTCGCAGACAACTTTAGGAATAGAAACTCCGTCTGACCAACCGTTTGTCCTTGGTTTTATGGCTCTCATCTCGTTGGTAGACCATCTGCAGTAACAGTGAGTATATTCTCTCAAGTCGGTGCAGTGGTATAATGGTGTAGCGCGCTACCCCACCATCGAGTTACCCGTAAGCGCCTCCCCAGCCGCACCTGCAGTTGGTGAGCTTTTGACAGCCTCCTCCTTACCTCTATCTCCTTGCAAGTTCCTCTGCTCTTCCCAGGCTTTATGCATCATGGGTCTGAATCATCTCGTTTACTCCTTCTTTCGATATGGCTTGACATCGCTGGCAGCTGCGATCGGGCTGTACGCAGTCCTCCTGGGGCTTCTGACGACCGCGACCTTTCAATCACACGTCGTTTACCTCCACGCCATCCAAATGACCTGGTTTAAAGATCTGGATGTGCCTGAGACGTTTGGATTTCTCAAGAATCAGGTCACCCCCTTTTCCATCAAGACTGCCGACAACAATCATGTGTACGCGTGGCATGTCTTACCAATTGAGCTGTATCGCAAGCATGAGCTTGCTCTTACTGCAGAGCAGACTGGCTTTGTCCGGAATATAACCTCCCGGCTTGCGTTCCAGCTGTTGCGCGACGATCCAGAAGCTCGCCTGGTGATCCATATGCACGGCGCAGGCGGCACCGTCGCGTCGGGATACAGAGTGCCTAACTACCGTGCTCTCTCAGCAGGACATCCCGGCAAGATTCACGTCCTGACATTCGACTACCGCGGGTTTGGACGAAGCAAAGGGACCCCTTCAGAATCAGGTCTTATCCAGGATGCGTTGGCAGTCGCTAACTGGGTGATCAACATCGCTGGCGTTCCTGCTTCGCAAATTGTTATATTTGGGCAATCCATGGGGACAGCAGCAGCAGTCGCTGTCTCTCACCATTTTGCATCCCAGTCGCCGCCCATTGTTTTTGCAGGCACTGTTCTTGTTGCACCGTTTGTAAATGTTCCGACCTTGGTCTCTACCTACCGTGTTGCAGGGACTATTCCCATCCTATCACCTCTTCGCCAGTTTCCTGCTCTATTCGATTATCTTCTCCGTTTTATCCGGGATAAATGGCTGACGAACGAACGTATCATGGAAATGGTTCGAATGAACGAGGTCAATGAAGAGAAATACCGGGTAACTATCATCCACGCCGAAGATGACTGGGATGTCCCCTCGCACCACAGTGAGCTCCTCTTCTGGCACGCCGTCAACGGATCGGTTCCTGTCGGCATAACCTACGAAGATCTTGACCAGAAGAAAGCGGAAATGCAGGTTGACCTCGGCGCGGCGGGAAGAATCATGGAGTGGCGGACTGAGCACGGCGTGATCAGGGAGGAGATACTGAAGAGTGGCTTGCACGACGTGATTATGGGCTACCCGGTCATCACAATGGCTGTTATGCGGCACTTTGAAGCCGTCGATCCTTCTTTTACCATTTGAATGTAGACTCAAGAGGACATATGTCAAGATAGCCTAGTCTATTGCTCTGTTCACATTTAGGGATGTCTCGCGTCATGGCCTTATAGCTGAATTCCATAGTTTGCAACCTCATAAGTCTCGTATACGCCCTTCTCTACAGCCCGCAAGGCGGCAAATACCTCCCCCATCATCAAAATACGGCTGGCAAAGTACAGCGCCGGCGACCCAATCTGAATAACGGTAATGAGACCGTTCCAGCGAAGCACGACCTTTTGAAAATGCATGAACGCTAGAAGGGATACAATCGAAACGAAGCCTGAACATCGCCAAATCCACTTCTCTGCCAGGGTTGGGAAAGCAGTATTCCAGCATGCCAGATGAAGCGCGCCAAATGACGCTCCAAACAGAGAGCAAAGTGCGCGAATAATCTTCGAGCGGTACAGATACGGGTCCCAGTGTGCGACTATGGTGTCCTTTTGAGCTCTGATCTCGCTCTCCAGAGCCTTCATCTCGGTTTCGCGGGATGTTGGTGACTTGGGAGTCCCTTGCTGTTGACTTGCTGCCTCCCTCTGCTGGTTGGCTTTCGCGATGGCTTCTCGTATATCCTTTTCCTCTTCTTCCTTTTCGAAAACCCGTGGAGTAAGATCCCAGATGTTCCAATATGACCCTTGAGCGTTTACATCGTCAAATTTGTCGCTCAAGGCCATAGACTTGAACAATCTCAACTGCTCAGAGCTCATTTCAGGAAGTTTCACAATATTGGGTGCGAATATGTCTTTCGGTTTCTCCCACCAGAAGAAGTACGTGACTGCAAATAAGGGGATGTAGCTGAGAGTCATGCTTTCCAGCTGGGCCAGAGGAAGCGAGTTAGCCGCTCGCATGATACACGTCGCGACAAGCCACAAGACCTGGAACAGGGTGATGAGCTTTGTTATGCTGTCACTCTTGTTCTTATCACGGATCTGGTTCCCCGTAAGACCCCAGCTGGCATGGTCTCCCTTCCAGTTAATGAGACCTTGCTCCAGCAGCCAGGTAAACTGATTCGGCCAGATAACCCTGTTGCAACTAGTCCCTTCAGTTGGCCGATATTGGAGCGCAAGCATGCTGATATAGTACGCATGGGAGAGCTTGAATTCTCCGTCTGTATAACCAGAACAGTTATCGACCATCCTCCGGCACTGTGCCCATTCCTGAAGCCCTTCGACCGCGATAAACTCTGGCGCCAGGAGCGTTTTTGCAAGGAGGGCCAGTTTGTGACACGTCGCGTACGATTCACTCTCATAGACCCGGGGGTGTATAACGACCCATGTACAGAGGAAGATCGTGGTGAGGCATGTCGTAAGAAGGCTCAAAGTACCTCGTCCGTTTGGCTCCGGCATCCACCCAACCAGTTCTAGCGTCGTGGACGACGAAAGGCTCATGACTGTTGAGATAAGGTCAAAGAGATCATATCAATGAGTTTGACATTTATCCTCCATTTGTGGTGAAAGACTATTCTTGTTCTCTTTATCTCCAGGGAATTGAATTGACATAAACAGCCAGCAGTCATGGTCCTGACGGCGCGCAAAGGAGGATGTGTTTGACATACTATCTATCTGATGCATAATCCCGCTGACGCCACTTGTATCGAATGAAAGTCGTTGGTTTAGCACTTCTCACCCCTGCGTAGGTCTTGAATACTTGTTTTCGATTTCGACATTTGTTGTCGCCGGAAGAGTAGCGGACGGCGGGCGCTTAAGAAAGCAGCCTTACTGGCTCCCGTAATGTGATCACACCAGCAATCCCTGCGTTGATTTTGCTTACGAATGAGATCTCTAGCCTTTTCTTTTTTTTTTTTTTTTCTTTCTTTTTCCGAGCTGTCTTACCTGGGCATAGTTCAGACCACGGACTTCCATGTCAAGAAGACGCGCAGTAGCAAGCCTAGAATGTCTAACCGTCATAGCATTAAGAGCGATCGGTTAAGACGGCGTTTGTTCTTGAGGGACTGTAAGACTCTGCTATTAGTCTTCATGGCCAAATATCTACCTGGGAAGCGACGGCATATTCCTTACGTTTCCGAGGCTCTCAGTACAAGCTTCTTGTCCGATAACACCCACCACATATTATCCCGGTCACTAAGGTGCACAAGAGCATCACTCTACATCTGATCACCGCCAGTATCAGCTGAATTAAATTTGTTGGCCCCTTTTATCTCGCCCGCATTCACTACACGTACAAGAGCCAGAAATCAACAGCTTTGCTGCCTGAGGGGTTGCTGGACAACAGTTTCGCTGAACAAACCCATGTTTGTACAACAAAGAAACAAAGAAGACGTCAATACACATCGATAAAATTGACTGGATGATATCTTGGCGATGATATAACAGGAAACTGCGGAAACCCCGATGGAAAACTGGGGAAAATGCTCGCATCCAATATCCGTAGATTTTATTTCACCGCAATTGCCCGCCTTAGCTATCATCACGGCATTAGATTCAGTGGTACATGCATATACATGCCAACCAGATGGCCAATGGAACTAGTTATATCCCGTTTGAAATAGATAGTTTCATGTTCGTCTGGACAGCAGGGACTGGCTGATACTGTTCGCCAATTGAGCCCTCCCCCCACCGCCCTTTGGGAGTCAGCCCAAGCCTGTCACATCCGTCTTATAGCAGTAATAGCGATCGATTCGCCCAATGAGAGATGTGCGTGGTCTATGTCAATGAGCAGTGTGTGCTCGGCAATACTGCCGCCTCACTGGGTCGGGAAAACGTCTTCTCTAAGTTACTGATAGTCTGCGTATCCAGAGTATGATATAGCATTGC
Organism: Aspergillus foveolatus; assembly: GCF_047715535.1. Classification (NCBI taxonomy): domain Eukaryota; kingdom Fungi; phylum Ascomycota; class Eurotiomycetes; order Eurotiales; family Aspergillaceae; genus Aspergillus; species Aspergillus foveolatus. The sequence goes on along the minus strand of NW_027396156.1, from coordinate 44,057 downwards.
TTTGACAACGCACATCTTTATTGCAGGCGTGCTAGGAACTCTTTCCTCGCTGCAGCGCTGCCCAGGTCAATACACGCAATGAAGGCAACGATAATTCAGCGAAGCGGATGTCTCCATTTGGAGGGAAAGAGACCCTCCTTGGCATCTCGCCATTTGCGGCGGGGCTCCCTTCCAACAGGGAAGTTCCGTATATCCTCGATATGGCCCCTTCTGTAATTGCCAAGGGGAAATCCGCCGGGCTGCGCGGCGCGGCGAGTCCATCCCGCTTGGCTGGGTCCTGGACGCAGACGGGAACCCGACTACAGACGCCAATGTCGCCCTCAATGGAAGTTTATGGCTCCGATCGGCGGACCCAAGGGCTCTGGAATTGCTATCTCGATGGATATCATGTCCGGTGTTCTTCAGCGTCGACGACTTCAACGCACGCATGATACATTAGCGTAGAGGGTGCATGGGATTGTCCCGGCGCCGGGGTTCTCCAAAGTCCTATTCCCTGACGAGCCAGAGCATCGGCTGTGCCTGCAGCGCCGAAGGGAGGGCATCCCGTACGCGGACGCAGAGAGGAAGATGTTTGCTGAGTCTGTCAAGCAATATGGTGTTTCTGAGCTGCTTCTTTCTGAGACGCCTCTTTCGGTCTGGCCCGTGCACTTCCTAGTATACAGTTTTAGATATACGGTGTGAAAGTTTCGGTGTATATACAGCCAAATGAGGCCAACTTCATGCCTTACTTGTGACTTTCGTAATCTCAGTTTCCTCCTTAATGTAATATCAAGATGGTGCTACAGATGAATGAATATACATCTAAATGAGAGGGCCTCTGGACACATCGGAACATCCGCGCGCTGGGTCGGCCCGCAGCCGTAGCCATCGGAGCTTCCCGAAGCACGGCAAACCCGCAAAGAGGGAATTCACGACCATACTTATAACGGCCTCACGATCAGCTCTATTACAGACATCTACTCCGGCTGTCGCATTCCTCCCCGCCCACGTCATGTTTCCCTCTTCCGAAGACCACATATTCCCCGAAACCAATCTTACATGGCGGATCCTGAACCATGCCAATGCAAACGGATATGCCGTTGGCGCGTATAACTGGTTAGAAGCCCACTCTTCGATCAAATGCAACAACTAATACTAGTCAGCTACAACACTGACGGCATTATGGCGGTTATAAAAGCTGCGGAGCGGCAGCGCTCTGCCGCAATAATCCAGCTCTTTCCTTGGACGATGCACTTCCAAGGACCGGAATTCATCCGCTACGTAGTTAACGCCGCTCACGCAGCTGCTGTTCCGGTAGCTGTGCATTTAGACCACTGCATCAAGCCCGAGGATGTGGAGCTCGCACTGACGCTTCCGTTTGACTCAATTATGGTAGATGCCTCGATAGCGGACGAGGAGTCCAATATCCGCTTCTGCAAGAGCATTGTACAGCGCGCCCAAGCGCTGAATATCACCATCGAAGCAGAGATGGGTCGCATTGAGGGATGTGAGGACGGTCTGCCTACTGTTGATATGGAGGGTGTCATGACTAGACCAGAGGATGCGGAAAATTTCGTCCGCCAGTCAGGGGTACACTTCCTGGCTCCGTCATTTGGGAATATTCACGGAGGGTATCCGCCTGGGGGTGCAGAGAACGCATGGGATCTCCCCCGGTATGTCTTCCTCAGCTGCTTGTCTTTCGAGTCATATCACTGACATCCAGTTGCCATTTAGACTGAGTGCCATTGGTGGTTTGGTGTCCTCCAGAACACCGCTAGTCCTTCACGGGACGCATCCAGTACCTGATGACCTCTTCCGCAAAACCATCGCTTGCGGAGTCCGCAAGATCAATCTAAACCGTACAGTCAGGGACGAGTACACCCGGTTTATTGCTGATAATGCCGCGACTCTGGAGCTGACTGTCCTTCAGGAGGAGGGCGTGAAGGTCTATCTTAGGTCCATTGAGCGGATGATGGGAGTTATGGGCTCTGCTGGTCGTTACTGAGACCATCTATATTCAAAATAATTTTATTGAGAGTAAGCATTGCAAGTAGACCTTGGAACTCTGAATGCAACTATAGCTTGCCTATCTTTTTTTTTATTCCGAGGTACACTGACAATCGGTTGAGTCAAAATCCTCAGGGCACAAGGAAGGCTGGTATTCAGGAATATGCAGTTGGGGGGTTCCCATTCATAAAGGCTCCGAAATTAGGGCTAGTTTTCTTCGTGAAGATGAACAAGCGTTCCACTCAACTAAAATATCTTAATTACAACGTGCGGCCGGGGAGCAGCTGCATGAACTGACCATGCGCTATCGCGTTTGATTACACCTCCAAATATCTCGGGCGTTGAGGTTGTAATTGTTAGGAGTGCTTTTTACTTTGGTATGAACAGTATTCAGCATCCCCGCTGTCATTGGCATTGTTTCTTTGACGACGTGACAAACCCTCTACATGCAGCTTCCACTTCACTCAATAAATGGATCGTTTTATACATGGCCGAGCACTCGACAAAGACTTGTTGATAGGGGATGTTTGGCGAGGAAGGGGGCAGGTTGAGCTTGAAAGTCTCGAGACAGAACCTCCTTTATATGTCGATAAAGGTTTCATCCTCTACCTACCAACCATGCATTCTTAATTTCAGAGAGCTGCTCAAGTTATAAACCTGCTTCTTCTATTCTGTTTTCTGCAACAGTGCTCGATCTATCCTCAGAGCCCTTCAGAACACAAGTTTCACTTCAATCCCAACTAAGTCTCCTTGGTGATGCGAACCATCTATTTCACTGCCTTAATTGCATTTCTCGCCCTGGAGGCCTCCGGTGTACGTATAATATGACATGCTTCTAAATCGTCTGCTGACTCCCTTCTTGATTACAGTATCCCACCGATGCCAACGCCGTCACCGAATCGGCCTTTCCCGGCTACGAGGACGGAACTAGCATCTTCCAGGTTGTGCCCTACCCCGGCGCGGACAAGATCACCCTTAGCGGCACCGTGCAGGAAGTCCACGCCAAAATCCTCGAAATCAACCCGAACTACGAGGAAGACTGGAAGAACGTCAATAATACCTACCCGAAACCTGAACCCCGGTCGGACAAGCCTCCTCTCCTTAACTGCGACGGAAGCAATGGGTATGCCAAAATAGACAAAATCAACGACGGCATCAGCTACCTTCGCAAGTTCAAGCTGCCACCAGGCCTCGAAGGAAACACTTGCCAGATGGTCAGCTGCTCGTATGATTCGGCCATCAGCTGGTGCAACGATGTAAGTAACTGCAGTTCCTTACGCTCAATGATATCGACTCTAACGTTAGACAAGCTTCCCACCCTGAGGGTTCTCCCCTCCTTCGACAATATCGCTGACGGTGCACAGGTGATTCTGAACTGGTGCCAGGAGGACTGGGATGATGTCGGGGGTGTGCTGGGCCACCCCGATGGTTGGCGTGTTTTTGTGGACAAAGAAAAGTGCTAGGGCTGTGGGTTCTGAGATCACTTTGTCTACTATGGTCATGCGTCTTGTCTTGAAATTTGTATTTCTTTATGTATGATACTTGATCAGCAGAAATGAATGCTTTGATTAGTTTATCCTTATTCACACATCAGCCACAGCAGTAATGCCTCTGTCGACTAATATCCCCATGATCAAGGCTTTCTCCTAGCCTTATAGCAGGAGTATAAGGAAAGGCTGGCTATCTCTGAAAATCCCTTCATATGTGTATGCTGAGGACGGCTCTAATAGCCACAAAAGTGCCCTGTAAAGAACTCAGAACATCCACTCAGTGCAAACGTCTTCAAGTTTTGCGAAGTGACAGAAGAGCAGGATAGTCATAGCTATGGACTAACTTATGGTTATCGAGACTTACCATTCTCGGATAACCCTTGTCTACTTAACGGCAAAGAGCACAACACCAGACATACTCACAATCATGTCTCAAAATCTTTTGGCAAAGCGCCCGGTTGCTCTTCCCTCCCAGTGGATTTTATAAGCATGCCGGCGGTTATTCAGTTAGATCTCTGGCCATTTCTAACTGACTGCTGGCAAATTAGCCTTCATAAAACTGCCTGGACATGAGAAGCACGGCTGCCCTATAACAGAACCGAATAATTACGAAGTCACTGTTCTTGTTTCGTCGAGATTGTCGAATGCACAAAGCACTTTAGATATCAGAGAAGACTATCATACAATTAAATGGTTTCACAATGAGTCTTAGACTACTCTAGCACTTCTCTGCAACCCAATAAATATCAAGTCACGGTCTTCACAGCTCAGGAGTGGTTCCAAATCCGTAGTTGTCGGGGAACCTGGATACTATTAGCTTATGCCGTTTGATGCTGCTGTATCCTTTGCTCACCCAGCTGGATATCCAGCTCCCAACAGTTTGGTCGCATTTGCGGCTTCAGTGATACGCTTGTTCTCTTCATCTGTGAGCTGTAGCTGGGCACTCGCCGTGTTCTCTTCCAAGTCCTTGATCGACCGCGTGCCAGGAATTGGAACAACAAAAGGCTCCCGGGCAAGCAGCCAGGCGAGGGTTGCCTGTATCGGTGCGACTCCTTTCTTCTTTGCAACGTCTTTGATGGGTTCGTAGAGCTTCTGGATTGTGGGGAAGTTCTCTTCGGAGTATCAAGGCATGATACTGAGGAAGAAGTCCTTGGTAATGCTCTCACGCGTGGCGTACCTGCCCGTCAATAGTCCACGACCGACGGGGCTGTAGACGACAACGGCTACGCCAAGCTCACGCCATGTTCCAAGCAAAGCGACACGGGGATCTTCGATGTCCAAGGTAAATGGGCTGTACTCGACTTGGACGGTAGTGATGGGGTGGACAGCATGAGCACGACGAAGAGTGCCGGCAGACACCTCACTGAGGCCGAAAAATCGGATCGTGCCTTCCCTGTAGTTCATGTTAGAATCAAAAAATGACGAGAGGCAGGCGACTTGACTTCTTGAACTGGGCCATAGCCTCGACCGTCTTCTCAATAGGTGTTTTGCCGTCAACACGATGGGCGTAGTACAGATTTAATAATTCCAGTTTGGAGCCTCTTCAGACTCCTTTCTAGTGCGACTCTGGCATATTCGGAGGAGGTGTCGACAGTCTGGCTGCCGTGCTCATGCAGCGTGATGGCGAACTCGGATGCGAGAAAGATATCTTTTGCCTTTGTAGGGTTCTTTGCTCGCCAAATGCCGACGATATCTTCGCTGTCGAAATAGACGTCTGCGGTGGAAGTCCATTTTGCTGCTGGGATCAAACTGCTGTACCAACTACAGCGTCAGAGCCACAGATTACCGACGACCACTGATACAGTCCTTGTCACGCATGATCCTGAGCTGTTTGACGGACCATATTATTGAGGTTTTCCAGACTGAATCTCCAATTCCTCATGCTAGGGCACGGCCCCCAGCAGAAAGAAACATTCGTGCCCTTTTTCCGGTATGGCCAGGCTTCCTATCTTCCGCGTCGTTTCTCTGCGGTCGACGAGGCTCGTCAAGCCCTAAATCCCATTCTCCTTTCAGTCATGCATCTCGTCATGCAAGTTGGGCGTCTTACTCGAAGCAGCCACACACATCCACGGCCGCCGAGCGCAGTCATGCTCGAGGAGCAGAAAGCCCTCCAAGCCGCGGTGGAGGACTGGATTGCAAGCTGTGATAACTCAATGCAATCTGCGTTTGCGTCCGGAGCATCAGCAAAGCAAGCCTTTGCTGCCGTGCTACGGACGCACGCCGACGTGGCCGTAATCCTTCTGTCCACCTGCTTTACTGTCAAAGAGACGACCTATGATGCACATCTCCCCGTTATCAAGTCCATCATCGAATGGTACAGCGATGTCCTCAGCACTGACTACCCTCTTCTATCGGACACGTGCGAACCCGATCCGACATTCATGATAGACACTGGTCTATTCCCGCCACTCTACTTCACAGCCTTGAACTGTAGCAACCACTCCACGTGCCGCCAGGCATTCGCTATTCTTAGTTAATATGTCAATATGGAGGGCCAATGTTGGCCAGAGTAGCGGGGCATGTGGTCAGTCTCGAAGAAAGGCACTTTGGCGACATTTTGGCCAAAGCCACGACGTCAACTGCGATTTCCATGGTCCTCCCTGAGTTCAGTCGGATTCATTGTGTCGAGTGCAAGCAACCAGCCCAACGGCATCAGGATTGAATATCGCCCCTTTGATCCTTCGGCGCTTCCGGCATGAGCTGGGTAGTGCAGCGAGTTGGTGGATAGAAAAATGCACCATTGATCTATCTTCCCAGGTTACAAAAAGTGATTTCTTCGAAGTTTGACTACGGGGTGACACCATTGTCCTCTTCTAGCCGTATATTAAGGTAGCATTGTAAGGGTTTGACTTGAATATCTGTTTTCATTTGGCATTGCAAGGAATGAGGAGCCTGCCAAAATAAGCCCAGTTCCCCATTGCACCTAGTGAAATATTTTTTCATGCATTAAAACCTGCCCAAAAGTCCTTCTTCCAAGCATTCACCAGGTTCTTGATGGTGGGATTTCCAAACGGCATCTGCTGAGTCGCAAAGAAACCGGCCACGCCTCGCTCTCGGTTTACCCACCAGACGATGTTTGAAGCTCCTCCCCATCCAAGCATGCCTCGCGGCTGCCCTATCTCGGCTACTTCATTGAGACACAATATTCCCGCTAGCCCATGGTTGACAGCATCTCCCGAGACCGGCCCCGAAACAATATCCCATGCGAAGCGCAGTTGGAGCAGCATGTCGACACTAGTAGACTTTGGCTCAAGCTGAGGCCTGAACATCTCCGCGATGGTCTCCAGCCTAAGGAGCTTGGGCGAGTCCGAGACCAGGTCTGCGAGTACTGCAACATAATCCTTCGCAGTGCATGAAAGCCCACCGCCCCCATCCTGATCCTCAGGGTTGTCGAAACTCCAGGTGTCAAGACGCTCGAGACGACCACCAGGTGTCTGCTGCGCCCCTCCCATCGCACGAGCAAGGTACTCTGGGTGACGAGCGATATTAAAGCGCGGAAACGGAGCAGAAAGACCCAGCTTCTGCCAGATATTCTCCACCATGTACTGTTCCAGTGAAATGCCGCCGTTCAAGCGACTCACAACCACACCCGCCCAGTCGAGGCTGCATCCATACAACCATCCTGTACCCGGTTCAAAGACGAGCGGGATATCGAACCGGTCCGTGATCCGCAGTGAGGGCTTTATCCCGGCACGGGCGCGAGCCTCCGCTCTTAAAGAGAGTAGCTTATTCGTGAAGTAATAACCTAAGCCTGAGGTATGGGTGAGAAGGTGTCGCGCAGTAACAGGGACCTTGCTGGGCCCGAAGACAAGGTCTGAGCCGACAACGTCGGTCAGGATTTGCTTGTCGGCAAATTCTGGAAGCACTCTGGTAATCGGCTCGTCGAGTCCGACTAATCCTTTTTCCACGCATTGTAGCAAAGCAATACTGGTGATGAGTTTCGTCGCGCTCGCAATTCGAAGAACGGCGTCTTCGCGGAGGGGCTGCGCATCAGGAGAGAGGGAGTCGTAACCTGCTACTTTGCTGTAGATTTCGTTTCCTAAGCGGGTTAGCATGAAACATGTCATATACGAAAGGGACATACCATTACGATCGACGCATTTACAAATGACGCCGTGGGCTTTGGGGTTCTCCTTGTTTGTGTACTCGGCGAGAAGAGCATCAAAATCGGACATTGTGAGCTTGAGACGATGCGAGTCAGAAGCGGGGAAAACTGAGGAGACCGCCGCCAATATATATGCTTGTTTAGGTAGTCGATTCAGCTTAGCGTGGATATGGGGCCGAAATTAGGCTGCCGGTGACGAGGCAGGCTCCAAACGTTGCAATCAGGCTCAACGGTCGTCTTCATAATGTTCGTATTCGGACTATGTACAACAAGCGTGTTCGTTATATACAAATGAGCTGGCGCAGCTCGTGTTATAAGTGGACCTTCATGAGTTTCCCTAGTTGACCGAGTGACAGCGGCTTCACGAGGTAATCATCCACTCCGGCCATCAAAGCTTCGTGCTGCATCGCAGCAGACCCAATGCCGGTCACGGCGAAGACCTTCACGGGAGTTAACCGCTTTTCCCGTTCATACGCCCGGATGTTTCTGGTGGCATCTATGCCATCCATAACAGGCATGGATATATCTGCCAGCAAACATTAGTACGATGCAATATAACCAGTGCCAGGAGGATACTCACCCATTAACACCATGCTGAATGAGTTAGGCGACTCCTTATATTTACTGAATGCGATAAGCCCATTAGTCGCTGTCGTATGCTGGTGACCCAGTTTAGACATTAACCTGGCGAAAACCTGCGATTGTTAGCTATCAGTCACGGTCGGAAAGACAGACAACGTTACCTTGAGGTTTATTTCATTGTCGTCTACTATCAGCACCTTGTTTCCCAGAGCACCACTGGCTGGAGGGGCAGAGTCATTGGTAGGGTTGGTCGGGGGAGTGGCTTTGGATACCGGCGGAAGCTGGTCGTCGGCAGCGGAAAAAGGCTGGGGCTTAGCCTGCATGACTGACTCGATAGCCTGCAGCACCTTTCGCGGGGAGTATCTAGGATTGATTAGTGTCGGTAGCCGAATAAAGAGAACAAGCCTGTCGTAGAGTACTCACGGTTGGTATAGGCGGATAACCTGGGCCCCGCCAGGTCCATTCGCACTCAGAGCCGGCAAGCCGTCACAAAGACATACGAATTTAGTCTGATTCTTCTCCACACGACAGCGCAGTGACTCGTCTACGTAGAGTTGTTTCAGGGCGGCTTCACTAATAATTGCGATCTCGCCATCAGCCTTGGCCAACGTGGCTGCCGACGAGATCTTCCAATTGGGCTTTCCGGAAAGCAGGTTGGTAAAGAAGCTCTGTAAGCATATCCTTCGCTTCGCTTCTGAACTCAAGGTTCCAGTAGGCTCTTCGGAAAGTTCAGGATACGCATCAAGGCCGATGAGAGAGAAGGTAGTTTCCCGCGAACCCATGTCGGATTCCAGTCCAAAGGCACCTGTAGCGATATCGTCGTGCGCCAGTTGGACAGGGATATAGATATCAACTTGAGTTCCAACACCAATTTCGCTCTTCACGTCTATTGACCCCTTGAAAAAAGAGACAAGCTGCTTCACAATGCTCAGACCGAGGCCAGCACCTTCAGCTAGGGCGTCCTCTTGCGCGAAAGGCGAGAACAGTTTATTTTTCAGGAATTCCTGTGACATTCCACAACCAGTATCAGTGAAGCGCAAGTGTGCAATCGCAGAGTCTGGGTCAGTTTCCACTGGCGGATCCAGCAGCGACACCGAGATTTCAACAAAACCACTGTCGGTGTACTTGAGTGCGTTTCCAAGAATATTCATGACAATTCGTCGCCACGCCCCGGTCATGGATGTCACCTTCCACCGATCCTGGTTCTCGAATCGTAGGACAACAGTCACACCCTGTCTGTAGGCAGTGTCGGGGTTGCTAGGACTCTCCGGAGGCGTCAACGCAATGGCCGCATGGCACATTCCGGAAAAGACACTGTTAACTACTTCCTCGATCAGGACGTCGAGATCGAACGTGGTAAGTAGACTGGTGACTGACGAGGCAGTCTGGTTGATGGACACAAGGTTGTTGATCTTCGCAAAGTCCAAACTGTAACTGTCAGCAAATTTGCCCACCATATGATGGTTTCAAACCTACAGATGATTCAAAGTATCCAACAAAGTAATACCGCACATTTCAAGCGCCTTCACCGTTTGCTGCTGTTCCGGCTGCAGAGGAGACGATGATAGTAGTTCTGCATTTGCGAGCATTCCATGTAACGGTGACCGAATCTCATGACTGACGGAAGAAATAAGGCCAAATTTGGATTTCTCTTTCAAAGACCAGTCCAGCCTCGCGATTTCTGATATTATCGAGTCACCAAAAACTTTGAAATAGTGTAATTCATCAAATCCAAGTGCGCGCTCCTGCTCGCTATCTTTCGTCCACACAAACGTCCCAGCAAGCCATTGACCCTTGTTCCAATCCCAGAGCGGTATGAAAAGCAATGACTTTGCTTCGGGAAATAATTTCGCGAGGCGGGTTTCGAGAAGTTGAGAATTGTCGTTGTCAGCGTCTGGAAGCAAAACACCACCTTGAGGGAAGGCGGCGATCAGCTCCCGTAGAAGCGAGTCAGATATCCCGTGCTGGTTGTCAGTCTCGTTCGAGGCCAGACCAAGTGTCTCGCATATGGTCTCGTCCGCCACGGCACCGTTTGAATACTGACTTCTTGGTCGAGGATCCGCGTTCTTGGGTAAAGGTTCCCAGTTCAGCATGTCCGCTTTTAGCGAGACACTGGTTCTGTTAACTACAATACAGATCACGGCAACTAGAAAATCTCACCTTCCGGAATTGCACCGAGAGGCGTCTACAAACATAACCCCGTCCAGATCCATCGACTCCCTTAGTAGCGAGCTAGCATAAGCATAAACGTTTTCAATGCGCCTCAGAAATGGAACTTTGTCTTTCGCGGCCAGCTTTGGAGTGCTCTTTGCACTTGAGTTATCATTCGCACGCAAAAAAACTGTTTCTTGAGACGAGCCAGTGTCGGTAACAACCTTGTTCAGCACCGGCGAGCTCACGGCCTTATGCAGCGTGCCAGATAGCGACGTCGCGTGAGTAGATTTTCTAGCAGCATTTTGAGTAGAAATCAGCGGCGACGTTCCTCCAGCCGCCTCAGTGCTCGACGGCAATTCGTTTAGACCGAGTCGCTCCAGCGACGGTGTTTCTGCAGCGCGCGGTGGCGCTGGAGCGTCGAGCGGACTTCGCTCGTGGAGACGGTCCTTGACAAACGTGGTCAGCCCTCGAATGAGGCGGTCCGACCGTCGATGATAATGGACTGTTCGGACATTTTCAAGATGACGCGCGATCGCATCCGAGATCTCCTGCAAGGCGATCACTTCATCCTCGCTGAAATCCTGCCGCGGCTTATTATCAACCACACAATAACCACCAAGAATGTGACCAGACGGACTATATATCGGGACCTCGGCGTAGAATCGCATGTGCGGCCAGCCTGTCACATAAGGACGATCCTTAAAATAATCCTCCTGTGTAAAATCGCAAACGATGTAGCGGGTCGGGTTCGCGGTAACGTTGGCCGTATTCTTCAAGTGCGGTACATCGTATCCGGAGAACAGCTTGATGGCATGAGGACAGACACCCCAGACCAGGTCTAACGTGGTGTTCCCAAGATACAAGCCATCGTTGGGCGCGTGTTTTTCCCTGTCCCGCAAGGAGATGGACGCGGTCGCTTCGGAAATGATATGCTGGCTGTGTCCGTCGATGAGCGAGGCAAACGATCGCTCGCACCCAAGTCGATGCACCCCCAGCTGCGTAAGAGCTGTCAAAGTGATATCAAACGGAAGTTGGGCGACATTGAGACCGGGTTCGTTCTCGGGCTCGCTCTGAGTCAACGTTACGTCAGGATCTGGAGGTACGGAGGACGGGCGGATGGCACAGTAATACCTAGCGGAAGAATAGATGAGCATCCCTAGTACAAGTAGAGATTATTGCGCAGTGGAAGAGACGAACCTGGACAGTTCGCGCAATCGCTTCTTCTCCGAGTCAGGCAATGGTGGTTGCCGAAGCGCTGGTGAGAAATATTCCTGCATGCTCAGTATGAGCTCAGGGAATAAGACGGTTGGATTCTACGAGAAGCTGCATTCAGGAAGCTAGACAAAGCTAGAACTGATGAATTGAGAATGAACTTGCACCCTGCAGGTGCAGGAGGCGAGTGAACTTGACTTTCTTGGAGACTTCCAAAGAATGTCTCGAGCGGGGCGAGCCAGTCATGGCGCACGTGCAACTCCTCCACCATCGTCGTATTAGCGCATCATTTGATAGATGGAGGGCTCTCCAAGACCCGCCGCCACTACCTTTCCAGGGCCAGAGCCATCTCGATCCTTGGAATTTATACGGACGTGGGGGGTAGGAAGGGCGCCGATCGATTGGCAAGCATCCGATGGTCGAATCACGCCGTCCTCATCGCATCGCTTCCTGTTCGGCTTCTGGCCCGTCAATCCTTTGGTACATATTGACTGGGAACTATGGTCCAAGGGGTTCTACCTTCGAGGTACGGAATTCTCCGCAGTGGACTGACACGCAACGGCAGTTCACAGCTGCTGGCAGCCGAAGTAGACCAAGTAGACCACAGACGCGGAGCTAAAAGGTGTCAAAATGGGGCTTTTGACACGCAACATCAGTGGATATATACTCAAGAGTGTATCTAGAGCCATTGCTCCCTCAACAGTGTCTGCTAAATTTACACTCGCTCAACTGCTTGGTGAACTGATCTTTCAGCTAATGTCTCAGCAATTTCTCAGCTGAAAGAGCATCCATAGAATAAGCAGACTGTGAAATATAGACATTATTATTATTGTTACCTATATACATCTATCCAGGATGTCACGGCTGTCTGGCAGCCCACGTGATCATGCAAGATCTGTCTATGTTTTATGCCTGAAGTTCTGCCTGAGTTTTGCCAAAGTTTCCGCCTGAAGACCGGGCATGATAACAAATGACGTCACCGCCATCTGCGCTTCAGCAGTTCAAGCGAATGCTGCAGTCGCTTCTCTGCCTCCCACAGCCACGACCCAGGGGTCAGCGGCTGGCACTCTTCGTGGATATACTGCAGCGCCGCCCGAACGAGGTAGGCATACGTTGGTGGATACGCGTCGAGCCGGTCGGGCGAGAGCTGCTGGCGCGCTGCCGCAATGTCACTGACGATCTTGGTCACGGTATCCAGCGCGGCACGTGAGCTGGGATACGCCCCCTTCGGATAGTCGACATCGCCCGACGGGTCTTTTGTTTGGGCAAGAACATGCCGGTGGAGAAGAAAGAGGCCACTAGTTGGAGTTAGCTGGTTCGTCCAGAGGAAGGTGAGCCTACCGTATGGCAATCGAGATCCCTCCGCAGTATACCCCCGACGCCATCGGGAACCGCTGCATCGTCATGGTGAGGAAGACTTGAATGGAATTGTCGAGCTCCTGCAGGTGCGTCTGTTTTGCTTCTGACTCGGGAGCGGCCAATACCTCGAGCAACTGGTCGAGCAGATAGGTCGCGCGCATCGCCTGACGGAATCCGTCCTGGTAGATGTTGGACGGCGTTGATGGTACACATCCGCTCTCTTGGGGGCTGAAGGCGTCGACCTCTGTCGGCATGATGGACAGGAGGGGCTGGTTGACTATGCTGATATCACAAAAGCCGATTCTATCGTAGTGTCAGTGGCCGCACAGCTGATATCATAGGTCAATCCACCTTTCGCACATGCAGATTCCCCACCATGTGCTGCCGTCTTCTTCGTCTGGATACACATCATTGTTCATGCTGGGAAGCGAGGTTGGCCGTTTCAGGCCTGCCGCATACGCCATGCGAGCACACCCGCCGATAGAGACAAACCCCCAGTCCAACTCGCCGCGCCAATACTCATATACCGCTATCAATATCCCTGCTTGGATCAGATTCAGAGACGGCCTACCGATAGTTTGAGCGAGACTGAATAGGGATTTGGCCGCAAGGTAGAGCGTCGAATGATCGACGTGCCTACCGTCTGACCGGTCGGGATCCGGAGTGTATGTGAGCATGCACATGCTCAGTATCAGGACGGAGAAATCTGCCCGGGGATTGGCGCCGAATGAGAGGAGGTGGGCGTGGAACCGCTGCCGCGAGATGATTGGGAGGTACCAGTGGATGCTCTGGAAATACCGGACGCTTACTTCGTCGAGATATTGTCCTGTGAAGCTGATAATGCGCTGGATCTCGCGGCACACGGTCGCCTCGACGGTCAAGGACGTTTCAGACACCGAGGGCGTCGGGACCAGGTCTAGACCGACCGGACGTTCGTCCTGGTACTGGCATTGCAGACCTTTCCTGTCCGAGTAAGCAATTTCAACTCGTATGCCAAGGTCGCAGCAGGAGACGTACGCAGCACAGTAGCCACAAGAGGGCAAGGCCTTATCACATCTCTTCTTGCGAGCTCGGCATGTGGAACAAACTTTGGGGGCGAAAGGAGGGCTGCTGGGTCGGCTCATGGCAGCCGTTCAGCGGTGGAGTTACAGGAACCCTATTATGGCGCAGCCAGTGCCTTGGTACGTAAGCTTGGTCAGGGTTTCGTGTAAGGTGTGGCACAGGTGGCATTGTGCATTCAACGGCCCAGAGTCTGCTTGGGAGGCATCGGATCGGCCGTCAGCCGGGTGGGCCACCAGGGACTGTTTCCTAACCAAGACAGGCATAGTGGCGGCCGACACCCGACAGCCGTCGGATCCGTCATGGACGCACATATGGAGTATGTGCTGTGGACTTGTCCAGGATGCGAGTTGTATGGCGAAATGGCTCCCGGGATAAGGAGCTTGGAGCCGAGAGCTCGTTGTGGAGTTGGCCTTGCTTTGTACATTACAGTCCTCCGTCACAGACTGCCGTAGCCTCCATTCAACGGATTGCGCCTACTTGCCCCAGGGCGCTACAAGAACGCAGCCTGATGAAGGATTGGCGCTGTGACAGATTCGTTCTGCCCAGCTCGTAGAATGAGCTTGGCGTAGCTCGGCGATAGACCACGGGGATCAAAGCGCAACGCAGGCTCATGCTCTCTGAACTGGTCAACGAGGTCTCCGTAAACCTCGGCGGTAACCGAGTCGATAACTATGATCCGCATATTGCCTTTGGACGTGGTATTGCACTGATGCAGATCTATGCTGAAGTGCGCGTATCTGCTTTTTGAGCACAATCGGGCAGCGCGCTAGGGTATAACTTTGCTGGTTGCTGGCACAATGTTGCGCTAACGCGGGTCATGGCGAGACAGCTGCTCAGTAATATAAGCATTCGCCCGGGCTTGAGGTATATATATTCCAGAATTTCTCCGGGATAATAGCCACTAGGTCAATGACTTGCGTAAGATGTTAGCTTCAATAGGACTGATCCAGAGAAGGCTTGTTGAGGACCGTAATGGACATGGTAAGAGGACATGATTGAACAACATATCTCTTCTCTTTTCATCCCCTCCTTTTTTGTATCTCTCTCCCCCGCTTTCTTTTTTTGTTCCAAAATCAATTCTTACACTGGCCAACTTAACTCGAGATGCAGGAGCGTGTCAACCATGCAAGGAGCAGCGGCTGCCAGCTTCCGACATTGCCCGACACCAGTCTGACGCGAGTCCAGGATGAACAATATAGTATTGTGCCGATCCCGCTTGCCTCCTCGTCCTAAGCAAAACATCCGCCTGGCTGGACTTTAGAAGTTTCGAAGGGGCTCGGTGGGGTCTGTCAGTTAGTCGTACCGTAGCCACGCGCGCTCCATGGTCTCAGGCTATGCGCCAATGCACTATATATGACTCATCAGCGCTGTAATGAAGATGCTGCGACGTAACTTGAATGGACAAAGGTCATGGCAATCGATCATCGCGGTTTAGTAGACCAGTGAAGACCATATAGAACAAGTACCAAAATGAAGTTAGGAAAAGAGCATTTGTCTTGCCGACATTGGCTAGAAGCCGGCGCCTCAACCAATTCAGACATTGCATTTGTGTTAAGATCTTGAAGTTGAATGTGATAGATGTAAAACCTCTAGGGGAAGTAGAGCATCTGGGTTGATGCGCAGTATCTCCCTATGGCAGTATCACACTCTGTCTAACCCTGCTGCCGCCTGCCGTCGCAACCGCATTGACAGAGAGTACCCATGCATGCGCGATAGCCAGATAGCCCCATGGCTTTCAGGGTCGAGCTTCGTGTTGGCAGACCAGGAAAGGCAAAAAAAAAAAAGGCCTGGGTTAATGTTCGCATGATTTTTCTCTTATTGGGTCTCTTGGTGACAGGCATAGCCGGCACGCAAAATCGTCCGGAACAACTGGCGCAGCCAAGGTATTATCCGCTGGAACCCCTAATCAGCCTAATATCAGGGCTTGGTCGGGGGTAATTGTCTGCACAAAGGCACCTCGCATACTTGGCTGCTGAAGGGTCCAGGAGGGGTTTAACCAGGGGCAATGCTTCCATTGGCGGACTAATTCACCGAGAAATGCAACCAACTATACGATCCTCTTCGATGGGCTGTCTTGGTAACTCCCAAGGGGCATTATTGATGGAGAAAATACAGCACAAGAGCTTCCAAGACCCTGTTTAACCTTACGATAGCCGATAAGCACCCGAAAGCTCTCTGAGTCGGTCTAAATTGTCTACGTGGTAGTATATTAGAGACGTCACTGGCGCGGGCGAGCATCCGCCAGCAACGAGCATGGGTTTCAAACGAGCAATTGGCTTCTTGTTAGGCATACTGCTGGCCTTCGACCAAGCCTCAGTGCTGGCTCAGCCCGGTCGTCCCACCTTTGCAAAACGTCCAGACATCCAACCGAACCCCATCCAGCCGTACAAGGCAATCCCCCTCCACTCTCGGCGCAATCCCCACAAGGTATGCTATGTCAAGCCCAGCCCTAAAGGGGGTGACGATGCCGAGAGAATCGAAGTTGCACTGCGACGGTGCAACAACGGCGGGACCATTGTGCTAGACAAGGAGTACTCCATCTGCACTCCTCTCGATCTGCGCTTCCTGAAGCATGTGGACGTCGCCCTGACCGGGAAGGTTGAGTTCTGCCCCGAGCTGGAATTCTGGCAGCGGAACGTGTTTCAATTTCATTTCCAGAATGCCTCCTCCTGGTGGGTTTGGGGCGGCGAGGATATCCACCTCTACGGCGCGGGCACCGGCGTCATCCATGGGAACGGCCAGCCCTGGTGGGACGCGGCCGCAGGCAATTCGAGCGTCAGACGCCCACTGCTATTTATTACAGATGGTTGGCATGGCGGTTCCATTACCGGCCTGAAGCTGCGGCAGTCACCCAACGTGAGTGACATGGCATTGAATCAGGAGACCAGAGCTAACCATCGCAGTGGCACAACTTCATCGCCAACAGCTCCGACCTTCTCATCTCTGACATGGATATCTTCTCGCGCTCGTCGTCAGATGCCTGGGCATCGAACCTCGACGGCTGGGACACGTTCCGCTCAGACAACGTGGTTATCCAGAACTCGATCATCAATCACGACGACGACTGCGTCTCCTTCAAGCCCAACAGCACCAATATTATCGTCCAGGGCTTGCACTGTAACGGCTCCCATGGGATCTCGGTTGGCTCGCTTGGAAACTACCCGTACCAGTACGATATCGTCTCAGACCTGTACATCTACAACAACACCATGGCCAACACCACCACGGCAGCGCGACTCAAGGTCTGGCCAGGCGCTGAGGCCGTCAAGAAAGGCAATCCGCCCTGGGTGGGTGGTGGAGGCAAGGGATACGTGCGCAACGTTACCTATGACCTGATGATCAACGATAACAACGACCTCGCCATCCAGATTGACCAGTGCTACGGGGCCATCAATGCGAGCGAGTGCCTGGATCACCCGTCCGGCGTCGTTCTGACCGACGTGCTCTTCAAGAATATGTGGGGTACCTCGAATGGTGCGAATGATCCCGTTGCTGGCCAGCTTATTTGTGGATCGGAGGATGTAAGTTTATATTTTCAATTCCTTTTTGTTCCTTTCCCTTCAGTTACTGTATGCTGACACCGGTAGTCCTGCGACAATATTCGAGCGGAAAATGTCACCCTGACGAACCCCAGTGGGCAGCCGCCGGAGTGGCAGTGTAGATACATGGATGAAGAGCTTCTGGATCTTGGTGGCGTCGGTTGCATCCCTGCATGAAGCGCAAAAGGAGTAGTCTATGTACATAGTTCAGATCTCTGCTAGCATTATCTCCTCTTTCTCCCACCTTGGAAAGCCCATCCATACTGAGTCGACATCTTGACCTTCACTCCAAGCTCATCTGCAAATTGATAGACCAGGCCAGGGTTTTTCTGGAACCATCGACCACACATCACAACATCCAGGCCTTGCTGGAGGAATCGTTCGGCCATCTCACCTGTTTTAATACCTCCAACCGCAGACACGAGCATGGCGTTCCCCACAGCCCGTTTAATTTCCAAGGCAAACGGCGCCTGGTATCCGTCGCCAGATTTGATACTCGTAGCCTGTCTGGGGTGAATACCCCCTGAGCTGACGTCCAGAAAGTCGACCCCGTTGGCCGCAAGGATAGGAGCAAGTCGACATGAATCGGCCACCGTCCAGCTCTCAGGGAACTCATTGGTCAAGCCTTGCAACCAGTCTGTGGCACTGATGCGAACGAACAGTGGCATCTCTGCTGGAATGGCCGCCCGGACTCCAGCGGTGATCTCTAGAAGTAACCGCGTTCTATTCTCAAAGCTCCCTCCATACTCATCGGCCCGGCTATTGGTGACGGGGCTCAGAAACTGATGAAGAAGGTACCCATGCGCTGCATGAATCTCGACCATGTCGAACCGGCCTTGACCGACCGCAGCGCAGCGTCAACAAAGGCCTGCTTGAGGTCACTAATCTGCTGAACGGTCATTGCATGAGGGAGCGGATAAGCCTGATTATAAGGGAGCGCAGACGGTGCATAGACCTTGTCGGGCCAGCCCCCATCTTCCTTCTCTGCCGTAGCGGTCTTCTCCAGGAAGGGCGCTATCGTGCTAGCCTTGCGACCTGCATGACTGAGTTGGATCCCAATAATCTGATTCTGGGTATGTACGAAGTTTGTTATCCTCTTCAACCCCTCAATCTGCCCATCTTCCCAGATTCCGATGTCTTGGGGAGAGATGCGGCCTTCCTTCTGCACAGCTGTTGACTCAATGACCGAAAGCCCAGGGCCGCGCTGAATGATACCGCCAAGGTGGGCAAGATGCCAATCGGTCGTATACCCGTTCTCGCCCGACCATTGGCAGAGCGGTGCGAGGAACAGTCTGTTTTGCACGGTGAGGCCGCGGATCTTGAGTGGAGTGAAGAGCTTTGGGAGCGAAAGCCTTGGATCGAGGGCTGTCCCGGCTGGAGGGTCCTGAGCTGGGGTGAAGTAGGAGGTCATTTTCAATGGGTGAACCAGAAAGATATGATGAGACATGCAATACTCGATCCGCGATTCGCCAAGTTGATATAGATCTGGTTATCGGCGAGCGGTATTGCTTTCCCGACGTAGCTTCGGCAAGCTGACTGATTGGCCGGTCTCCTGTCTCGGCCACTCCCACAACTCGCCGACAGAATTTTCTCAACTATAGCAGTCTTCGGCCTCAACGCCCAACCGCCGTCTTGTCAGAAGGCAAGCATGCTGAGAAAAACTCCATCTCGTGCCTCGAGGAACATCGCGTAAGTTTCTTTCTAGGAAGCCAGACTGACTTCGTTAACGCACAACATGGCAGCTGCCGGCGATGCCACGCGCGAAAGGTCAAATGCTCTGGCGGGACCCCGTGCGGTTCATGTCGACAGGCGACCAAACAGGTGGAATGCGTGTATCCCCGCAAGAGTCGCCTTATCAAAGTCAGCGAGCAGTGAGTACATCTTGGCGTCTCGGTTTTTTGCTAATCGGGAGACAGATATATCGAGGATCTAGTGGCTGAGAACCAGCGACTCCAAGGGTGTACACACCCTGCACATTCGAGCGAGGAGACCACGAATGGCCCCGTCCTCGCTGAAGCACCGTGGTTTGTCAATGCGGATGTTCTTCAAACACCCATTCTCGTCGCTGAAGCCTCAGACTCGGCTTTTGCGTCGCGGTTCCGCCAAGCCATGGCCCAATCCCGTCATGACCATCTCCCCCGAGTCAGCTTTCCCAGCGACGAGCAGTTTCTTGCCTGGTCGGAGACTGAGTATCCCTGGCCCACGCCTGCTCGCGCACGTCTGCTCGTGCAAGCGGCCCTGAATGGCCTCGGCCGCTGCTACCACATCGTCAGGCGCAGTTCGACCCTGCAAGAGCTGGACAAACTCTCGCTCGGCGTCTTGAGCAAAAGCAAATTCTGGGCGCTGTTTGCGATAGGTGAGATGTATACAACGAGGAACTCGAGTCCTGACAAGGAATTTCCTGGGATCCGGTACTTCTGTAAAGCGACCAATATCCTGCGCATTGTGAGCGAGCGGCCGAGCGTGGACATGGTCGAAATTCAATTGCTTCTATCAGTGTACTCACTCTACCTCAATCGACGACACGCGGCGTACAGTCTCGCCGGCTCTGCCATTCGACTTGCCATCATCATGGGCCTCCATCTAAATATCCCCGAATCCCAGTTGTCCGACGCGGGCGAACGCGAACACCGCAATCGCATCTTCTGGACAGCGTACACCTTTGACCGCATGTGGGCGGCAAAGCTTGGTTATCCTTGCGCCATCCCTGACGATGAGATTGAGGTTAGTCTGCCGTCAAGCCCGTCAGATCTGGGTGATAAGGGGGCTCTGGACTTCCCGGACCGAGGCTACTTTGTCGCAAGGATAGGGCTCGCCCGCATATCTGGGCGGATCATCTACTCCATCTACGGCAAGAAAGCTCAAAAAACCTCGCTGTCCCATCGAGTCCAAGAGGCGTTCGCGGATCTTCGACGCTGGCTGGAAGACCTCCCATCATCCTTGCGCCCGCCTGCATGCAGCGAAGGGGACTGGGACCCCAAGGCGCGGTCTCTCCATCTTCTCTTTAACCAGGTACACCCCCTCAGATAGATGGCTAGCCCTTTCCTTTTACTGACTGGCGTGTCAAGCTCGCCATCCTCGCCACGCGTCCAATCCTCCTCCACGTCCTTCGTGTGCACCTTGAAACCCGTGCACAACCAGGCAAAGAATTAAATGTACCTGCCTCCGCGACTGCTCTGTCCGAAACTTGCATCCGTTGCGCTCGTCATTCATGTAGTATGTTGGTTGACAGTTGGACAAACGGCTCCTTTATGGTCTTCGATTTTTTCTACACCCAGTATCTATTCTCAGCTGCTACCATCCTAGCCATTTCCACCTTACTCCACGGAAAAGACCGTCAGAGCGACGAAGAGCAGTTCGAAGTAGTTGTCAGCTTCCTGGTACAGTTGCGTGATAACGGCAACTACGCAGCTGCCGAATTCCATAAGCATATCGAGGCCATTATGGACCTCATGCACTCCACAAAAGTCCGCATCGGTGTCCAATCCGGAGATGAAAACGCCACAGCGCCACATGATTCTGCCTATAATCTAGCTGCGGATGCAGCAATCACTGAGTTGCCTTCCACCTTCACAGACGTGACACCCGGAACGGCGTTCTTCGATCCTTTCTTGCAGGGGCTCCAGGAACAGCCCCCTCTCGACCTTGAATTCATTGATTCGTCCATGTACCTGGATGACCAGCAGGGGTTTTACTGGCCAAATGAATGCTCCGAAAGTGTTACCACATGAGCATCGGTAGGGGATAAGGGTGGGTAATTTAAAAAAGAGGAGGGAATTGATAGTGGTCTCGTGCGCCATCTGGCATACATCTACCGAGTCTACCAGGGGATCCCCTGCGTTACAGGGCTTGTTTGAAATTACGAGTGCAGCGATCCCTGGGATTGCCCCCATTCTCAATCTCTGTCAAATGAGGTGGTAGAGTCCGTCATTAAAAAACGACAAGACAAGGATAGTCTGTCTCTTTCCCCGAGCGGATAATGACGGCCGCTGGACTGAGCCGCAGTCCAGTGCATGAACAACTTCTGGCGCCATAATGAATGCCGGTATTGGCCCGTCTGAAGCATTACTTCAACTGTTAAGCTTAATACAAGCATTATGCCGAGCATACCGCGAGCATAGCGAGTCAAGAACTCTCGCCGCCCCCTTCCTTTTGGGTTTGTTGCTGAGATTGTTGGTTTCCCTATCACAGCGCTGCGCAAAGAATATTCTCAGGTATCCAGTCCGGCTGGAGGATGTATGTCCTAATGAGCTGTCAAAGCACATTAAGGGCCTCACTCCATCACCTCGCGGTGATGTAGAGTCTGATACCCTGGCTCACAGACCGGGGCCCCGCTCAAATCTGTCAGCCGACCCATCGATGTATGTCTGCAGACTGCATGGTCACATCCATACGGTAGATGTAACACAATCCATAATCTTGGGTATTTTCCAAGATCAGCCGGCGAGTCTAGGGGGTTCCATGGGTAATCTCCCCAAGCGTAGTATATGCCTGACTTTCGTCCAAACTTTCGCTGGAAATACCTTGATTACGGAGCGTTATTACAGGAATGCTCGATGTGTCTCACTCAGGAACCACATGACGAAGGCCCCTGCAGCTGCTGGCCCCGATCATAATGCGGAGAGCTATAGGGTTAATCCTTACCGATACTACCCAGCAACGTCCAAGCCAGGTTAGTGAGGTTAGTCGCTGCATGAACTCAGTCCGCGCGGAGAAATCTAACTGTTCCTGGCCATGGCTGTGCGCGTGGACTATAACCACCTTCGCTGTAGTGTTGCTATCTGAGTTAGATAATAGCGCTCGCTGCCATTTGCTTCCAGCGAACAATGAGCGATGCTACAAGGGGTGGAAAAGGCAGCCAATCAGTCCGTCATCTGCCGATTTTAGTTGTTGAAGTTGGTGTGGTTGAGTATGTAGCGAGGGTATATATAAACCCTAGGAGACCCGATGGATCAAGTGCAGCAGTCTCATTGTTGAGCATCAAGACCAACAAAGATGAAGCTCAGCACGTTTCTTTCTGCTCTGGCAGTTCTTCCCCAGCTGATCTCAGCTGCCCCAAATGCAGTCGCTAACAAACCCAGGCAGTCCTCGGACGACAGGCTTGTCTTTGCTCATTTCATGGTAACCTCAGTCGCCTTGTTACGATTCTACTGACTGACGCGAGCAGATTGGGATCGTCAGCAACCGTAATTCTGCGGCCGACTATGACGATGATATGAAGCGTGCCAAATCTCTCGGAATCGATGCCTTCGCGTTGAACATCGGGGTGGATCCCTACACCGACCAGCAACTCAATCTCGCCTATCAGTCCGCTGCCAACAATGACATGAAGGTCTTCATATCGTTCGATTTCAACTGGTATAACACCGGCCAAGGATACCAGGTCGGGCAGAAGATCGCCCAGTATGCGAATCTCCCAGCGCAGCTCAAGGTCGACGGCAAAGTCTTTGTCTCCTCGTTTGCAGGGGACGGCCTTGATATCGCGGCAATGCGTCAGGCCGCTGGACAGGAAATCTACTGGGCTCCAAATTACCATCCAGAGTACGGCACTAACTTGGATGGTGTCGATGGCTTGCTCAATTGGATGGCGTGGCCTAATGATGGCAACAACAAGGCACCGCGTCCTGGAGCGTCCGTTTCCGTGGAAGAGGGCGATGAGATGTATATCAGGACTGGAAAGGACTACATTGCTCGTACGTCTCCATGATTACAGGCTTGCATGTTCAGTAGTGACTTTTCCAGCTGCTTCTCCCTGGTTCTTCACCCACTTTGGCCCTGAAGTCCCGTACAGCAAAAACTGGGTCTTCCCTGGAGATTTGCTCTGGTTTGACCGCTGGCAGCAACTGTTGACCATGGGCCCGCGATTTATCGAGATCGTCACCTGGAACGATTACGGCGAGTCGCACTATATCGGTCCACTGAGCTCGCCTCACACCGATGATGGGGCATCTAAGTGGGTGAATGATATGTAAGCCCCCCATACCCCGTCTAGGTGGCTATACTGACTACTCAGGCCCCATGATGGATGGATGGACATGTCTAAGCCGTTCATCGCCGCGTACAAGGACGGCGCCACCTCGGTTGACGACTATATCACCGAAGACCTTCTCGTGTACTGGTATCGCCCGGCTCCCCGTGACGTCAACTGCGATGCCACAGATACTTGCATGGTGCCCGCCAACAATGCCAGTGGCAACTACTTCTATGGCCGCCCGAATGGTTGGGAAACGATGGAGGATGCCGTGTTCGTGGTCACAACTTTAACAGAGCCCGCCACTGTGACGGTCAATTCTGGAGGCAACGTCGAGGTCTTTGATGCGCCCGCTGGAGCCAGCGCTTTCAAGGTCCCGATGGGCGTGGGATCGCAGGCGTTTTCGCTCAGTCGTAACGGACAGGTCATCCAGTCGGATATCAGTCTTCTGCCTATCATCGATGACTGCGTTTGCGGACTGTACAATTTTAATCCTTACGGTGAGAGCTCTCTTGATCGGTCTCCTTATTGCCTAGCTAATGCAACAACTCCTTTCAGTTGGGTCTCTACCGCCGAGCCCGATCGACTCTCTCGAGCCCGCAGGTCTCTACAGTCTCACACAAGGCCTTCATGTCCAAACCTGCTTGCCGACGCCTTCACTCGGCAAGACATCCCCAACACCACCTCCAGGCTGGGGAGATGCTCCAACGACTAGGACCTCGTCTACAACCGGCACCACCGGCACGACCACAAGAACCACGCGGACGACCACGCGCACCACGACGACGGGACCACCCACCAGCACCAGCACTAGCACAACCAGCAGGACAACAACAACCACCAGACCAACCACAACAACCCGGACAAGCACAACGCGCACGACGACAACCACAAACCCCACCGGCGGCACCGGAAATGTTTGCGTCGCCGGCACCGGTCCGGGCAACTATGTCGGGCTATGCAGTTTCTGCTGCAACTTCGGCTACTGTCCTCCTGGACCATGCACCTGTACGGCCTATGGAGCGCCCGTGCCGACGCCGCCGACAACGGGTGTCCGGGGTGTGCCGCTGCCGTGGCTGGAGAACTATAACTCGTACCTGGGACTATGCAGCTTTGCTTGTGATCATGGATACTGTCCGCCGACTGCCTGCCAGGTTGCTTAATGCTCTTCAAGTTCTTGTTTGGATCCTTCTTGTCTTGCGTTGACCGTCAGTAGTGTCATTTTGTTTAGCTGCATGAAAGGTCCTTTCTCTTGGTCATCACTGCATGCCTGAAGATAGAAAATTATGCCTACAGATGCCCATGTCCAAGTAAATCTTCTCATACTCCTCGCAAAAGGTAATCGATTAACAAAGCAAAGAAGACCTACAACTGGCTCCGCTGCTTTCCTCCTCCGGCTTTCAGTCTAATCTCTGCATTCGAAATGACAACCCTCCCATCCTCAGCCACCTGCTGATAAACAATCTTCGTTTCGTCAACCCGCCACATCTTGGTCGTGACTATTTCCCCGGGAAAGACAGGCTTGCTAAGTCTCAGCCTTAGACTCTGAAATCGCGCCGAATCTCCACCAGCAAAGGCCTCAATAACATGATTTACGCCAATCCCGATCGTACACGTCCCAGAGAGAATAGTACCTGGGAAACCAGCGTGTTGCGCAGTCGCAGGATCGATATGCATTGGATTCCACTCGCCCGTTGCGGCTCGGTACAGAGCACCTTGTTCAGGGGTTGTCTGGTGGCTGAGCACCGCGTCAGGCTCTCGGTTGGGAAGGAGTGTACTCTGCATACTCGAAGAAGGCTTCGACGCCCCGTCTCCAGGCATCTTCATCAGAAAAGACGTCCACTCGCTACAGCAAATCCCTTCCCCCGTCTCTCCATTCTTGGTTGAAATACCCACAATCACAGCGACACCCGTGCGACGATCGACAACATCGAGAATCCTCGCGTTGGAGGTTAGAGTTCCCGACTTCGGCAACGGCCCTCTCATCTCGAGGTAATGCTCTGCGTGGACATGCGGGTGCTTGTTCGGTTTATATAGTGGCAGCAGTTTCGGCATGTCGACAGTGACTTTTCCCATGATGTCGATTACAGCTAGCGAGCTGAACGTCGGCAGGGCATGAAACTCGGGATGCTCTTCCCAGCAGTGACGGAGATTTCGGCCTTTACTAGCGATGGATAGGTTGTATGTTATGATATTGCTGGCATCATAGGTGATTGAGGTGGTCCAGTGGCGGCGTTTTATCTGGTTAAGATCCATGGTTGATGACAGGTGAAGGTGCAAACAACGACAGTGCTGTGAATAACGAAAATGTCCGAGATGGTCCAAGGCTCTGCTACGTTTTTGCGAGAATTATAGAGGCTCATTGTCTTATTGAAATACTTCATCCTAACAAGCACTATGATATTTAAACTGCGGGGTCGTAGAGTTGCCGTGCCGAGGCGCCGTAGTCATAATAAATGTCCATAATTACAGTCATCCTGTTCAGCAGTACGTCAAGTCAAATCCCTCCTTAAAAGAGATCATTAGGCTTAGGGTAGTCCGTCACATCGGGTGAGCGCCTGTCATTTTCAGCATTGTCGCGTTGTCTGGTCACGGCCATGGTATCAGGCTCGTTACTCGGTCCAGGGGCTGGAAGGCGCTCCGTAATATCCAGAGACTCATGACGGCTGTTGCTCCCTATTTCACGGCCTTTGGTTGGCGGACATGTCTTGGTATATGCCGGAGGGTGCTCGTAACGAGGGAGGTCTTCAAGCTCAACGTCAACCTCAGGCGCGGGCTCGGGCTCGGGCTCTGCCTGACTTGGATCTCGGACGTTGTAGGGCAAGTACCATCCGTGAAAGAAATTGCTGGTATATTCCTCCTGGTTCACAGAGGGCCGAAAACCAGACAGACGACGCTCAGTCAAATGCCGGGGGCGGCAAGTCTGCCACTCGGTCTCGCCTTCAAGCTCACATTCGTCGAATACGCTTCTAGTTCTTTCTCTGTTTCGAGCACCTGAATGGGAACGGGAACGGGAACGGGAACGAGAACGAGAACGAGAGCGACAGAAGGAAGAGGACAAGGTTTCGGTGATGCGAGAGAAGCCTTTGGTCAACCACATGGCGACGAGGATCAGGACAGAGCCGAAAATGATGAGGTACATAGCAATTGCGACGTCGCGGTTCATTTTCTTGAAGCGTCTCACCCTCTTGCGTGAGTTAAAATGCAGATATAAGAGTATGATTTGCCGTTCTGCCAGTATCAAAGCACATGAGGATTGAGAGAAGAGTTCCTTCGCAGGTGGATTGTTGTGTTACAGACGGCTTGCTATGAACGAGTTATCCCTAGGACAGGATAGAGTCTGTTAATTCGCTCGCCGAGGGGTAGAAGCTACAGAGCTCAGTCTTCCACGGCTGCTATAATTGGGGTCGAGCGTGCACCTTGTTTCGCTTAAGAGCAACCGTGGGCTTTGTCTGGGGAGCAGGACGGCTGTCTCGACTGTATTAGGATAACAAGTGGAAGAGCTCGAACTCTGGATGTCGATCAGAATCACCAGTGCA
Organism: Aspergillus foveolatus; assembly: GCF_047715535.1. NCBI lineage: Eukaryota > Fungi > Ascomycota > Eurotiomycetes > Eurotiales > Aspergillaceae > Aspergillus > Aspergillus foveolatus. Next base: position 17,058 of record NW_027396156.1, on the reverse strand, counting down.
TGCTGCTGAGGAGACAAAGAGGCGGCTCTTAGAAGAAGAAGGATTTATTTGAATGGATATGTTGAAGTGGGAGGATGTGGTAGAGTCTTATTCACTTCGACCATTCACTCCCACAAGAAATGCCCCGAGCAGGTAACAATATAATGCACCTTGAAAAGTACAGGAACTGAATCATGGAGCAGACTTAGAGTCTTACAGTTGAGCTTTTTCTGGCTCTCGCAGATACTCTAGTGCTCTTGCATGGAGAACTTTCTTCTTGACAACGGAGGACGAACTGTTTTGATGGACAATGACGACTGGGAAACCAATGACTATTCGCTCGAAATCTACTAAGCACAGAGACGCAAGACAGAATAGCAGTCCGCCTATTCAAGAAAACTCCAGGACTCGTGTGCGGTTTGTTCCCTTTCCGCCTACACTTCCTCTCTACCACGTTCGTGATAAGAGAAGTATCAAGAATGGTGCCGGAGTTGATGTCAGCAGCAGGAATAATAGAGCTGTACAGATAGCCGCATTAAGCGAGCGATTTGTGTCTACTTGGTTGGAGCAATAAAATGCCGTCTCGCGCTGGACTTGCTCTTTCGTAGGAATGAATATAGTGAGTACGTCTGTAGGGAAAGAAGACGACACAAGCAGGTGAATTGTTAAAAAGGTGAATGCCTAGTTTTCGCAATACCATTCAGAAAGACCATTGAATGAGGATGGTTCTTAGTATATCAGATTGTTCAGTAGTACTGGTATGGTGTGCGCTCCGTTGCAGGCAGATAGACTACGTTGGGACCAGAATATAAGACTGACAGGCAAGTAGCATTGCTATGAATCCCACAGGTACATGAAAAGCCACCTCCTCGCATATCAACGAGGCCCTTCAGCTAACTACCGTGCCTCGTCCACCTGTCTCGCCATTCCTTCTGCCAAGGGTTGACAGCTCTGATATGGGCCGGCTCCTCACCTTCATTTCACTGTCCCCCAAAATATTCGGTTTGCCAGCAACAAGCCCACTTCGATTTTATTGAACTTTTATTCACTCAGATCATCAGCGGTCTGGTACGCAACGGCAGTCATGCTCTGATCATAGAGCAAAGCAGGCTACTAGGATACAGTAAAGGAATTTCCCAAATAAAACAGTCTATTTTGTATTCGCTCACTCTACTGCAGACAACAATATATGCAATCACTAAGGCTTCACGACTCCCAGCTGGCTATTAACAGCAACATTCCTCCCCAGATCCGGCGACGGCAGACCCTGAACATCGACGCCCTTCCTGAAAAGAAGACAGTGCGTCGACCCCCCGAAATGAAACATCCCCAGCTGATCGCCCTTTCTAACGTGCTCGCCTTCCTTGACCGTGATATCGCATGTCGAGACTTCGCACATGCCAACCCCAAGGAACGCCATGAGCCCGATTGCCGGGTTATCGCATTCGATCAGGATAATGGCCCGTGTTGCGACACAAGTGAGGTATTCCTGCGTCGTGACTTCGCCGCCCGGATCGATTCCCTGCTCCTTTGGCTTGTTCTCTTCTTCGTCCCATAGTCCCTCGAACAGCGGCTCAGAGTAGTAGGTCCCATCGACCACATACGCTCTGACGATCTTGCCGCTGACGGGTGCATGCCACCGGTGATAGCTGAGTGCGCTCAAAAACGCTTGATAAACAGTGCCCCCTTCAAACTGCGGAGTGACAGGGTCGTGCGAGAGCATATCAGCGACCGAATACGGCTGGCCTTTGATCCAGAACGTATCCCTTGCCTTGACTCCCCGGGCGACCTTGTACGGCTGGGACTCGCAGGCGTTGGCGATGACCGTGTCGTCGTCAGGCGACGCGACAGGCCGAACTCCGGGCCGAAAGGTACGAGTGAAAAAGTCGTCCCAGGACTTGTACCCGTGGTATTTGGCGGACGGATCGCAAACGAACAGCTTGTCAAACTCGTGGTCTGTTCCAAGAGGGAGGTTGGCGACGTGCATAAGATTGCTCTTGCCCGTCTCACCAAACCACCCGTACTCGTCATCCCCGAGGGCCTTGGCCGAGTCCTCTGAGGACAGGTACTCGCCCCAAGCGTTCAAGACCTTCTTCAACATTGCGTTGATGTCAGGGTCAAGATAGGCCGCGTACCCGCTCGGCGTGCCCATCGACCAGTCAAGGACCGCATTGATCGGTAGCCCGACAAGGCCGACTTTAAGAGAGAAGTCATTCCACGAGGGCGCCGTCGTGATAAGGTGATTCAGGACTTGCAGCATGTGATGATAGTCCCGGATCTGCGAGCAGCCTGTCGGGTCCTTGCAGTAGTGGCGGTTCTTGGGGACCTCGGCGAACATGGCGGAGATGAGCATGTAGACGCGGGTGTTTGTTTCAATCAGATGCTGAAACTCCTTGAGAACTGGATGTAATTCCTTGTCCTGTTTACTGTCGACGTGGGCAATAACGCCGCCAAGCCACTTGTGGTGATCGTCATAGCCGGGGGGCATCCAATGGCCCACTCTACGCCTTGTCAGTTACTTTGGTTTTGGTATAGAAGAGAGATCGGCATACCGGTGATAGCGGTGCGTGGTAGAGCTATGAGAAGGCATAATGAATGTACTCTATAACCTAACATGTTATCCTGGTTATGAGAAGGGAAAAGCAGGATCATATATACACAGGCCTGGATAGCATCATGCTGACGTCAGAACTCGTACGTGTAGCCCGCATAGCCCGCACTATAACCCCCATTATTCCGCCGTCCATTATTAAACTGCGGTGTCTGTGCTGGCGCCGGTGCTGGAATCGGTGATGGGATCGGTGATGGAGTCGGTGATTGATTTAATGCTGGAACCGGGGCCAGACTGTACTGGCCTTGGAATCCAAAGTTCGACGCAGCCGGAGTTGACGGGTCTTTGGACACGGCGAACGTCTGGTACACGCTGACCGAGCCCTTCCTCGGCGGCGGCAGTATAGGGCTCAAAGCAACCGTGCTATTATCGTCCATGCTCTGCCCCAGCGGCGCCGTGATTGAGGTCACTACTGTGTGTGAATCCTCCCCGAGATCGGGTCGCCAGTATTTCGGGTCTTCGATGCCTGGCATCGAGGCGTTCGCAGTCAACGTCGACAGGGCGTACTTCTTGGTTGTCTTCCGGCCGGGCGTGCCCTGGCCTTTGTACGAGGAGCCTCCGTCGAGGAACCAGCGGAATAAGGGACGAAGGGTGATGAGGCTGCCGGCGATGATAGCGAGACCGGTCTCGACGACCGACCAGATGGCGATCTGGTAGGTCGAGTCTGGAGGGTCAGTCGCGGGCAGCAAGGACCGCAGAGGAGCACTCACAGAGGAAATCTGGATCTGAGTAGTTTTCGAGGTAGGGCAATCTGATGACGACGGCGACACTCGCGCTTGTTCACGTTAGCCCCTGGATGAAAAATTGCCATGCATTCAACGTACATTGCGCCCAAGCTGAGAACTCCCACCAATGCAAGCTTTGTCCGCCGGCTCATCTGCAGACTCCAGATCAGACACGCCGGCAGAATGCCGAGCGTAATGTCGCAGACGATCGTCAGCGAGCTGTAGCAGTACGCAATAATGAGCAGGATTTCTGTGGATATGCATTTGCCCTGCTTGAGGATATCGGTCTGTTCCCAAAAATACTGGACTGGCCAGCAGTCAAACAACAGGACGAGCCAGAACACCAGCCCGATGACAACGACGACAGCACAGACTACCCAGAGGATGAATCGATGCAGACGACGAACGGCGAGTCGGAGGAGGGCCAGGGCGATGGCGATCTTCGCAACGGCGGATGCCCACAGATAGAGCATCTGGCCCAGCCACCATAACTATACGACAAGACAAAGAGCGTTTAGCCCACTATCTCCACCACTATCGTCGAGTGTTCGTCGACCGAGAGAACTATGAGGGTTACATACCTTCAACGCCCTCTGCAGCTGATCCAGACTCGTGAATTCGGAGACCTTATGGCCCACGCCTGCAGCAGGCGCGAGCATGCACAGAGCGCACAATGCGATAAATAGCGCCTACTTCGGTCAGTCAGCCCTGCTTCTATACCTGCAAACCAACATACCAGCGCCGTCAACATCAACGCATCGTCCCAGCCGAATGCGCGTACGAGGTAGACCCGGACAAAGCAGCGCAGGAAGACGGCGACGATGGAGAGACCAACCATCACCGCCGCCACTACGAAGATTGCCAGACTGTGCCCAACCAGGGGCAGCGTCTCGTACATCTTGACCGGGCGGGCGGGGGAAACCAGAGTAGCTGGGGGACCAGAGGGCAGGACGGACGACCTTATACTCAGGTGCTCTCTGATCAGCAGGGAGCCCGTTTAAGAGGACCGCGACGATCGTGGGCATCTGTTTCATGTCACGGAGCAAGGACTGGCAAGCCTGCAATGGATATGGGAAGAGAGTCCCCAGTCTAGGGGCAGGCGAGCAGAGTCTTCCAGCAGCCATGGCATCTCGTGCAGCAGAACAGTGGGGGGCGTGCTCCGCCCCCCACTGCCCAGCCTGGAGCTCGATCGATGGTTCACAAGGATCTGGATGATGCATCTCCCGAGTCAGAATCCAGATGGCCTGGTCCCGCTTGACTATGTTCGGCAGTCTCGCCGTGCACTAACCGCTCCACGAGTCATGATCTCAACCAGGAGATCGTCGCAGTGCCATGCAAAAGCAACTGACTTCTGGGCCTAGAATTGCCGACTGAGCCTAACTCTCTCCTATTCTTTGAGAACCAAAGCAGGATAGGGGCTTAATAGCTTCAGCTTCATTCGTGGCATGATAGACCATAGCGATGTTCTTCTACATACGATGGTTGGATGTGGGTGGGCAGTGCACTGTTGAAACACTCCACCAGCAGCACTTTATGAAGCTGACCGGGCTCCCGATCTTCGTGGTACCAATGCAAACTCAAATGCAAACTCCAAGGGCGAGACTCTGTAACTCGAACTCTTTATCATTAACCGGAAGTTTCTTTTTTGACGTTCACTTGCAGTTGGGAAGTGCACCCCGAGGGCGAGGCCCGGTGCCGTGCTAGAGGCTCAGCTATGGTTCTCTCGGTTCGACGGTCTGAAACACAACAAAAGTAAAATAAAATAAAATAAAATAAATAGATAAAATAGCTCCGTCTTTGGAGCCAGATCAGCAAGAATTCGCCCGAATAGGAAAATCCGGGGCCGTGCGTATTCCCATTGCAGTATGATGCGAAACTGGGGCCTTATGAGTGCTCCGCTGCAGGATCGGTCCACGGATGCACTCTGAAACTCAGGCACAATCACGATAAACACAAAAAAACATGGAAAATTAGGTGGCCTCTACAGGCCGAGAGTGCCAGATTTTGTAATTGAGAACAGTTCGGTATTATGGAAAAATCTTCCGAAGGATTGAAGCTCATGTATGAAATAGATGAGTAGATGCCGGGAATCAGTGCATTCCCGGCAGTTATATATAATGGCGTCATATTGATGTCAGGCAGTGGTTTATCTGTTGGACATAGTGCACCCATTTCATGCAGAGCTCTGATAATTGCTGAAATCATGCATTATGGTCCAACCGCTTCTCCTCGCCGGCGGTCGTTCTACGCGCATGGGATCTCGCAAGGAACTGCTTTGCCTGGCTGACATCCCCGTCTACGAACACCAGCTTATCCGGCTCCATCTGGCCTGTCCAGAGTCTGACACAATCTTTCTCTCTCTTCCCAGCCCGGCCGCGCTGGCGCAGATCCTGGAGAACCCGAACGTGGAGCGGCTGGGACCGGACACTCTGCAATTGCGCCATCGAGCACGCTCTGTGCGAGTGCAGGTGGTCTACGACCACCTTGACGAGCATGGCCAGGCGCAAGACCGGGGCCCGGCCGGCGGCCTGCTCGCGGCGCATGCGCACGATCGGAGCGTCACCTGGCTCGTGGTCGCCTGCGACTACCCGTTCTTCTCGGTCGCCGCTGTACGCGAGCTCTGTCGGGAGATGGAGGGCGCTCTCACGTGCTTTGAGAACGCAGACGGGATCTATGAGCCTCTGCTGGGGATCTGGACACCGTCTGCTCTGGCGCTGCTGGAAGAGAACGTCAAGAAGGGCATTCTAGGTCCAAAGTCCGTTGTCATCAAGAGCAGAGGCAAGACGATCCGACCGCGGAACGAGAACTGGCTGTTCAATATGAACACGCCTGCCGAATACGAGCAGGCCCGGACGCTGAGCGAAGAGATCGCATCAATTACAGAGGACCTCAGTTGATAGGGCTGAGTTATAGCGGGTATACATCGACTCGACTACCCGTCCGCATTTCGGACACTCCGCTCGGGATGTGCGCCCAGCAGTTAGCCTGTAGAAACGGCCTCGTCTTGCCGGGACTGTGGTCGTCGATGATCCAAACTTGCCCAGATTGCGTCGAGATCGCCGGCCGGAAGATGTCTGGCCCTTCGCGGAATGTCAAGACTTTGCCTGCCGCCCCGTTACATGGCTCTGCCTCTCCGTTGGAGAGCCGCAGTGCGGCCGCCTGCGGCTCCTCTGGGCTCTGCCGCTGGAGAGTCCTGAGATATGGCAGAGCAAAGAACCGGAGGCAGGCAGCCGCCGCGACCGTGTTCCCAGGCAGTCCGAAGAATGCCGTCTCGCGCGTCTCGCGAGGCGTCGGGAGCATGGCGAACAGGATTGGATGGCCAGGCTTGACGGCGACCTTGTGGAAGACAGTCCGGCCTCCTATACGTTTGACTAGACCGGGGATGATGTCGCAGCGACCAGCAGAGACGGCGCCAGAAGTGACAATCATATCATACCCATCCAGCGCCCGCACAATCGACTCCTCCATGACTGCTGGATTGTCTTGGAGGACCCCGCGAAAGACCACGTCAAACCCCCATTGCCGAAGGATCGAAGTGAGGTAGGGGCCATTGGCGTCGTGGATCATGAACCGGTGCGCCTTGCTGCCGTCAGACAGCAACTCGGATCCGGTCGAGAAGACGGCAATCCGGGGCCTGCGCAGAACTGGAATCTCCCTGAGACCCACCGAGGCCATTGCCATGATATGCTGCGGCTGGATACAGTCGCCGGCCTCGATTATACGATCACCCTGGGTAAAGTCGCCTCCAGCAAAGCGCCTGTGCTGCCACCGTCTGACTGGCTTGCAGACGGAAACGTACCGGCGCTGCGAGGGAGGACACCGATCCTCCTGCACGACTACCTCCTCAATCGGGACGCTGCAGTCGAATCGCTCCCACTCCTCGCCAGTAGGAAAGGGAGCCCCCGTCATGATCTCTACGCAGGGGGGGATGCCATCCTTCGCATCCCTCAGACCGTCCGCAGCCGGATACGGCCGGTCGCCGGCTGTCGTGGTAGCCATGACCTCAAACGTGACTGGCGTCTCGGGACTGGCAGCCTCTGTTGCAGTAGAACTCAAAGCGAATCCGTCCATGGCGGAGGTATCGTACTCGGGGGTGGAAATAGGGCTGGTGATTCTCTCAGCTGCGACTCGGTCGCAGGCACTGTAGATCGAACATCGCTCTCTCTGTAACGAACCGTGTCTTTGAGCCTCAGTCTTGACTAGACGTACTGCATCGGCGTATGATAGAGCCATTTTTGATTTTTTGATATTTTTTGACGTTTTTCAGTGTATCCAAAATCCAATTTTTTAGAATGGCCCTGCCTGGGCAGCTTCAAAAATATCTGGGAATCCCCGCGCGCATCATGATGAGGTCATAAGGGCCATGCGAACACCTCCATTCATGATTTGTAACTGCACCCAACCCACTCGTCAAGAGCCTCAGCCTGAGTCAAGATGCCCGAGTGCACAGAGAGTAGAGACTCCATCAAGAATATCTGGGGCGAGCGCACCCCGTACAAGCACCAGTGGCCCACCCGCTGCGACAGCCATCTGGTCGATACCCCGGACACATGGGTCCAGAGCGCTTGCGTGCTGTGCAGGTATTTTCCGTTCACCTCCACCTAGTGCCATGCTGATTAAATAGCAACGGCTGCGGCCTCGATATTGGAGTCAAGGAGGGTAAGGTCGTTGGCGTGCGCGGGCGAACCGTCGACCGGGTGAATAAAGGACGGCTTGGGCCAAAGGGCCTGAATGGGTGAGTACTAAGGCCTGAACACTTGAACTAGCCATACAAGGACTGAGACGTAGCCAGCTGGATTTCGATCAACCATCCCGACCGTCTCACGCACCCGCTGATACGGCGCAATGGCAAGCTAGAGCGCGCGAGCTGGGATGAGGCCATGTTGTTGATCGTGGAGCGGGCAAAGGATATCCAGTCGCGGCTTACCAATCATGGCATTGCTTTCTATACGAGTGGACAGTTGCTCCTGGAAGAGTATTATGTTCTTGCGATGGTCGGGAAGGCCGGGCTGAATACATTGCATATGTGTGCAACCCTTGACCCTAATTCCATCTTATTGATCTCAAGACGCTAAGCCTATGAACAGGGACGGAAATACTCGGCTATGTACTGCAACGGCCGCTGCCAGCATGCGTGAGTCGTTTGGCAGCGACGGCCAGCCGGGGTCCTATGCAGACATCGATTATACCGACTGCCTGTTCCTGGTCGGGCACAATATGGCCGCCACGCAGACGGTGCTATGGACGCGGGTTTTGGACAGGCTGGAAGGGCCCGATCCGCCCAAACTCATTGTCGTCGACCCTCGAACGTCAGACACAGCTAAGAAGGCGACTATTCACGTCAGGCCTAGACTCGGGACGAACGTGGCGCTCTTGAACGGACTACAGCACCTGATCATCAAGAACGGCTGGGTCAACGACCAGTATGTGGCTTCGCATGTCTGCGGGCTAGAAGAGCTCAAGAAGGTCGTCGAAAAGTATACTCCTGAATACGTGGAAAGGATTACCGGCGTGCCGGTAGCCCAGCTTCACGAGACTGCAGAGGCACTGGCACTATCCGGCAGTCTGCTCTCCACGGCCCTTCAGGGCGTCTACCAGTCCAACCAAGCCACCGCGGCGGCGTGCCAGATCAACAACATCAACCTCTTGCTTGGGCACATCGGCAAGCCCGGAAGCGGAATCCTGCAAATGAACGGGCAGCCCACAGCGCAGAACAACCGCGAAACCGGCTGCGACGGCGAGTTCCCAGGCTTTCGCAACCACCAGAACCCGAACCACATAAGGGATATCGCAAGAGTCTGGAACATCAACTACGAGCAAGTACCGCACTGGAGTGAGCCGACGCATATTATGAACATGCTCAACTACATCGAAAGCGGCTCCATCGAGATGTTCTGGGTGTCAGGCACCAACCCGCTCGTCAGCCTGCCGCACCTCTACCGCGTGCGCCAGCTGCTCACGAAACCCGACCTGTTTGTCGTCGTGCAGGATCTCTTCCTCACAGAGACGGCAGCGATCGCAGACGTCGTCCTCCCGGCCGCCCAATGGGCCGAGAAGACCGGCTGCTTCACCAACGTCGATCGCACGATGCACCTGAGCCGCAAGGCTGTCGACCCGCCAGGCGAAGCTAAAGCCGATCTCGACATCTTCCTCGATTTTGCTCGAAGGATGGACTTTAGGAATAAGGACGGGGGGCCGTTGATCCCGTTCACGCATCCCGAGGAGGTGTTTGAAGAATGGAAGAAGATGTCCTACGGGCGTCCCCTTGACTGCAGCGACCTCACGTATGAGAAGCTGTCCGGCGGGTCTGGGATCCAGTGGCCATGCACAAAGGAGTATCCGTATGGCAAGGAGAGGCTGTTCGACGATGGCAAGTTCTTCACGGACACTGACTACTGTGAGAGCTACGGCCACGATCTGGAGACCGGGACGCCACTGACGAAGGGACAATACGAGGCGATGAATCCCGCTGGACGCGCGATATTAAAGGCAGCTCATTACCGGAAACCGTGGGAATTGCCAGACGAGGATTTTCCTTTTCACCTCTCGACAGGCCGGAACGTATTCCATTTCCACACGCGGACGAAGACGGGTCGCAGCAAGAGGCTGCAGAATGCCGACAAGGATGCCTGCCTCGTCATCTGCCAGGCTGATGCAGATGAGATCGGCGTCACGAATGGGGAGATGGTGATTGTCAAATCAAGGAGGGGCCAGGTTGAGCTGCCTGTAAAGATCGAGGGGATCAGCAAGGGCCACGTCTTCATTCCCTTTCATTTCGGGTATTGGGATTCGAAGGATCATAGGGCCAGAGCAGCAAATGAACTCACCATCGGTAGGTCTCACATTCACTCGTACCTTATACCACCAGACTCCCATTGACAGTGTACGCTTAGAACAATGGGATCCGGTCTCCAAGCAACCCATGTTCAAGTCCGGCGCAGTACGGATCGAGAAATGCGTGCAGAAAGAGAACGAGCCACCCATCTCGCGTGAGAGACACAGCGAAGCTATCCAGAACGTTGAATCTAACAAGGCCAACGCCACGGAAACCCGCAAGGACGGGCAAGAGAGCCGCGTCCGCTGGCTGGAGATGTGGCTCGGCGCAACGCACGAGTCCCTCGAGACGCTCCGCCAGATCTACGACAAGCTCATTCCCCAGCTTGTCCACGACCTCGAGATCCAGGCCGGACTAGGAGTCATGCGCCGGATCGCAGCAGACATCATAACCAAGCTTGAACCCATTGTGCAACGGTACCACGAGAGCCGCATCTACGGACGGGGGGTCTGCGAGCGGCTTCGGAAGGCTCTGTTCCCGATGGAAGACGACAAGGATAACTCTTACGAGACACTGATTGTCCTCCAATCGCTCGAGATGTTCCTGACGTATATCGACGGGCACTTGACGGCATTATCGCCTGCGAGCCAGGCGCTCTGGGACCAGGAGTTTGTGGATGCTGTTTCATTTGCAACACAGCATATTCAGAGGCAGAAAGCGTGGGTTACCACGCATATCAAGGTCAAGAGTCCGCAGACGCTGCTTGTACCTCAGAGGCCACCGATAGCAGTTGACGCTGATCGTGATGAGGAGGCGGTTGAAGATGTGCTGGTTAGGGAGTTTTACTACTGAAAATACAGATTATGAATGCTTGGAATATGGATTGTAGCAAGTTATTTAGAAGTCAAAGCCTTTTGCGGCTTCTGTATCCTCTCATCTGCAACTTCAGAGGCCGGTAACAGCGTCAGGTGTATATCACTCGCATTTCCATCTCCATCTCCCTCATCTTTCCTGGCGCCCCAGGCCATGGCTGAGAAGGAAACCAGATTATTGGGGTTCGTATGTGCATATGCACTCGGCTGGATTGCGCCCCGCTGCGAGCGCGAGCGCGACGTGCCAGGCTCAGTATTGCTGCGACTGTTAATGGTTCGATATGGATACGACCGTTTTGCCAACGAGCCAAAGCACTGCGGTAGAATCCTCTTCAAGAGCGCTGCGATAGCTGGCATGCAGATGCAGATGACGCCCACGCCGGACTCAATGACACCAAAGTAGGAGAGCTCGCCGCCGTTGTCTGCAATGTAGAATTATGCTTTAGTGACTTCTGCATTACGTTATGGATGAGAAGGACATACAGGTGATATTGTACGTCGTGATAGAGTGAAAGAGGTGTGTGATGCGGAGGATATCTGCAACGATAATCCTACATTCATAAGCCTTTGAACAATAGGGGGAGAACAAAACTCACAGCACGCCCATCGAGAACATACTTAGCACCCTGACCTTCTTCTGCAGGGGCAAATTCAGTCTCGCCAGCAATGGCAACGGCAGAACCATAACCACCACATCGAGTGCGATATTGACAGGAGGTATGACCTTGAAGGCTGTCTGACTGACACAGTACCCGGTCGAAACGCCATCAAACCGAGTCCAGAAATACGATGGCGGCATGCAGTCGAGTACACTAGCCACCACGGACCCGACTCCATAAGCAGAGCACAAGAAGATCATTGTGTATGCGATGCGCTTGAATGAGTCTGTCGTGAAGATGCGAAGGTAGAAGAAGAGGATGGAGAGCTTTGCGAGGGAGACAGAGAGGTAGAAGGCTATGATGCCGGCGTAGAAGAGCTGGCAAAGGGTACTACTGTTAGAGAAGAGGATACGAGGGGTTGGAGGTTGGCATCTACCTTCATCTGCAGGATGATTTGGTCGGCCTGGAGCGCCCACATGTCTGTTCCCCAGCCTAAGTTTGCTCCTGATTGTCTTGGTCAGATAGGCTGCTGGACAGACATCTATACGAAGACATACCATGAATCATAAGGATCATATCCACCAATGCCGTGCACTATACCGGTCAGATACAATCTAGGTCCCATGTTGTCGCGCCGAGAGCAAACCGCACATATGTACCAATTCCAATCCCATCATCAATACCAAATGAAGCAGACAGCGGCGGTCGTGCCATGAGTCTGAGACCCAGGGCTGAAGTTGTTAAAATAATGAAAATCCATCCGACGGCCAGCTGGGTGGATTTGCGGTTTCGCGGGGGGATTTCGCAAACCGTACTTGTCACACCCATTGCGTCTGGCTTGCAGATTCTCGTCAGTATAGAAGGGAAGAGCGGATGAGAAACGTGAGTGGAGCATTACAGAGGTACTCGCGTAGTTCGCAGTGGTTCTCGAAGCAGGAGTTTATGCTGCCATACAGGGCTGTGCAGACTGCGTTCTCTACGTCGGTGCAGTTGTCGAATGACGTCGAAAGACAACTTTTCTGTCCATAATCAGCCTAAAACCAAGGACCACGGCATAATAAAGACTCCATGAAAAATCATACAGCGCATTCGGGCAACCGGACAAGTGCGTCGCATGCCCCGTCCGCCAACGTAACCGCCGATGACGAGATGAAGGCCAGCAGGTACAACGGAAACATCCACATCCTGGTCATTTCTCGAAGGCCAAGACAAAATGCACTGTCTTGGAGGGTGGCTTCCTTCAGCTTTGAGAAAGGGGGACCCTGATCTGGTTATACGTCGTCTCAGGAAATAGCGAGCATGTGGGAGGCTAACGGCCTTGCAGTGATCGCACGTCAAAAGCGCCTCTGCTGTGTCTCGACCAGTCAAATGCCCTGAAACAACGATCAGTCAAATGCTAACGCTAGCCCCGTCCGCCAAGTTTAAACGGCCGTGAATCGCAGCGGGGGACCGGAAATTTCCTGACCTGGTCTCCGGCAATTCGACCCAGCCGTTTCTTCAAGGGTCTACTGCTAGTGCGTCTGTCGCAGAAAAACAGCAGTGGAGAGGCCGAAGTGATTGGTCTACTGTATTGATCTACAGCCATATCTAAGGCGGCTCGATGTCATCCCTGGCTCGCCAATTTTTGCGGCGTGTTTCAGCCACCCCCTCACAGGAATACTATTAGAGTTGCCCTAGACAAGTACACGGGCTCCAATTACTCTCTCTCTATGAAGGCAACTCTACTACCATAATCCCCCCTGAATGAATACTGCAACCCCAGATTCATCAGCATCGACCCGGAATACGGCCCCTCTCCATCAACCCGATACAGCGCCCCGTCCTCTAAACCCTGCAATCTCACCCGTGGTAAGGCATGGTTGACCATTGGCGCCAGTTGGAAGAAGAACAGGACACCCTGTGCCCGGTTCTCGGAAAGGAACAGCGCCGCTGGCCAGTTCGAATCCTCCGGTAAAGCTAACCGCCACAGGTCGCCCTTAACCACAATCGGGCTGATCTTTTCCGCTAGGGCTATCAAGCCGGGAATGTCTCTTCTCTCGGACTCGGTCAGGTGGGCTGGGTCGAGTTCTAGGCCGAAGGAGCCGCACATCATGGCGACGTGAGCGCGGAAGGCCAGGGGAGTGGTGCGGCCGGTCTGATGATTTGGCACGGACGATATATGCCCCCCCATTGTGCTGGCCGGATATGCAAGAGAGGTGCCGAACTGGATGAAGATCCGCTCGACCGCATCGCTGTCGTCGGATGTCCATACTTGGGGGAAGTACTGCAGGATTCCTGGGTCGAAGCGGCCCCCGCCCGATGCGCAGCCCTCCCAGATTACATTAGGAAAGCGGGTGGTGAGGACATCAAACACGCGGTAGGCCCCTAGCATATAGGCGTGATTTGCGCTTGGAGATGGTGTCTCTGCGAGTCCACGGTTGTGATCCCACTTGACATATGCGATGTCAGCGGCGTTTAGGATCTCCGACATTGCGCTGATGATGAACTCCTGCACCTCCGGCAGACCCAGGTTAAGCACAAGCTGGTTGCGCTGCTCAGTCCGTGGATAATTCCCAGCATGAAGAACCCAGTCGGGGTGTTGCTGGTAGAGCGTGGATCTAGGGTTAACCATCTCTGGCTCAGCCCAGATCCCAAAGCGCATGTTTTTCTGCGAATTCGCGACCTTCAGCGCAGTAATCCTGTTCACTAACGGCGCCAGCCCATCTGGAAATCTGGCCGGATTGGGGATCCAATCGCCCAAGCCGGCGTCATCAGAGGTCCGCGGATGCTCGTCCCCAAACCAGCCGTCATCCATGACGAGCAGCTTGACGCCCAACGCCGCCGCCTCCTGTGCGAGACGGTACATACGGTCCTGGTCGATATTAAAATATAGCCCCTCCCAGCTATTCAAAAGGACGGGGCGGTCTTCAGTCGCGAAATTGCTCTTCATCAGGTGTTTCCGGTACAGTCCATGGAGGGAGCGGGACATCCCTCCAATCCCACTGCTGGAGTAGACGGCAGCACACTCGGGCGAGTCAAATTTCTCGCCAGGCTTGAGAGTCCAGGACAGCTGGTTCGGTCCGATGGAGACGCGCGTCAGCCCCTGCGAGGCTTTCTCGACATTGATGGTGAAGGATCCGCTGTAGATGAGCGAGAACCCCCATGCTTCACCTTGTGATTCGGTGGTGGACGGGTGCACAAGAGCGACGAATGGATTATGCAGATGTGAGGAGAAGCCGGTGGTGCTGCCAAAACTGCAGTGGTAAAGGTCAGCGTTGTCGCAGAAAAAAAATACAAAAAAAAGTGTGCAAATGATATACTTACCTCTGCACCCCGTAGTCCACCTTGCGCCGCAGACGATGAGCCTCTCTCGCCCAGTCGCCTCGTAGCCCGATCATCTCGAATTCGTCAAAAGGGAAATCAACACTGAGACTTGCAAGCGACTCAATCGTAACATCACTATTGCTCTTATTCGTGATACTCGCACTGCGTATTATGGCATCATACTTCGGAAACACCGTATACTTCAACTCCGCGGCTAGGTCGCTATATGGATCGAGCAACCGTACAATGAGCGTGGTCGCATCATCAGCACCCCCAAAGACCCCTGGCAGTCCAGACGTAGGGACTTCCTTTCCTTGAACGATTTCATGCTCCCGATACCGAAACGCCGAGACGGTATGCCCTTCAGCCTGCCGGATCCTAAACGCAGGAACCCGAAAGTCTCCCCGGCCTTGATCAGGGAACTCGCGCCGTACGCGGTCTGGCATCCCCGTCCACCCATCAACGATGGGCTCAGGATCGACGGGGATAGGGCCGGTAATTGAGCCGCCGAAATGGTCGGACCGCAAGTCGGCGGAGGGCTCATCGACGTGGAACCGGTAGGAGAGTGTGGTACCGTTGAGAGCAAAGGTTGTGCCAGTGACTTGCACTGATTCTAAGACATCTCTGGCTTTGAAATTGGTCATTTTGGAGGGGATGTGGAGGTTGACTGATCGAGACTTCGGAGAAGTAGGTATAGTGGATTTATACGGACAGGATCGCATGGTGGGCTGGCACTAACCGAAAACGACACGGGAATGGTCCGAGGGCGCATACGACAAGCATATTTATTTGCGTATACATGACTAGCATCGTATGAAAGACTCAAACGAGTGTATGACAGGTCAGACCCTGTATGTGAGATGACGAAATAAACCCGTCTAATAAAATCCCGTTGGTCGGGCGGAAAATGGCGGGGCAGACAACATAATAATAGGATATAAACCCCGTTCATACATCTGAAGGGTAGATCATAGCAAGTAGTAGCAGGCATCTAGAACAAATCTAGGAGAACGGCGCCTATTACTTGCATCTCAATCACAGAGTTGTCGGCGTCGGGGACTCCACGCTGACGGGATCAGACGCCCTTCACCGAGAGAGTCTAAAAATGCCAGAAGAAAAAGCGTCAAGGCGAATAAAGACAATTATATGGACCCTGTCGGATGCATCCTCGACAATCTGGTCCTGCTCGCGGCACTGTCTGAGGGCTTCTGTCGTTGCCGCAAACCAAACCCAGAGCTTGGCTGTTGGCTGCTGGTTATGCAGCCGAGAGCTTTGTATATAAAACATGCTCAAGACAACCGACAATCCCTGCTAGTGAAGGTACAACTATATAGCGACCGTATTCAAATCTTGCAAATGGGCTGGTCGTTAGCGCTATCTGGCAAGTCGCTTAGTTAGACACTTGTTTCTCTCGCCCATAAACGCCTATGCAATTGTTTGTTCTGTTGCTCTGGGTAAGCTGATGGGTAGGCTATTCTTCTGGCTGCGCAAATGCATCCTGCTAGAGGGAGACCACTAGCAGTAACGGGAAACTATCTCTTTGAGGTAGCGGGCCGTAGCATTATAGTGGTGACCAGAGGGTACTAGAAAGGTGTGTTTCCAGTTCGTACCTGGACCGTGGCTGCGTGGTATCGCCGGCATTTCAACAGATGCCTCCAACTCGTACTTGGGCCGCAGGAACGTGGTATCGCCAACATATCCTACTAGACGGGCCTGCGGAGACCCTATAGTGGCTCGGGAGGACGGATGCGCATGTCGGTTAGCCTAGAGAGGGAGAGTATTATGCCTGACTCGTACTCAGGTCCCCAGGAGCATCCTGGTGCGGTATCGCAGATAGTACTATTGCCCGTGCGGCTGGCTTAAGGTGCGAACTCCAGAGATGTTTGCAGCAGCAGAACTTTTTGGGCCGGGGTTCTGCCAATAGGGGCGGGTAAAATCACTACCTGGGCAAGAATACCAGGTAGAAGATGGTACTGGAATCGACCGGACTTGTTAAGGCTTTGCCACAGGCGACCGCGAGCCGCCCAACCCCTATTGTCTCTGGCGCCAATTGCCCAAATAGCCGCAGAGACTACCGCAGGCAGGCCCAAAACCAGGCTTAAAAGGATCCTACAGCTCCTCCTCAGCCCCCTGCCAGAGCGCGCTATAATAGAGCTGCCTCTCCCTCCATTATGCATGCTCCCAACAGACAACA
>NW_027396155.1:0-70775 GCF_047715535.1 Aspergillus foveolatus | reverse complement strand
ATAGAGCAATTGGTTTAGTTCAATACTACTTGTTGGTATCATCAACTCTAGCTCGTGACATATATAATCCTGAATTTGTGATATGCAAAAATACAGAGCAAAACTAGCATAAATAATGCAGACCACGAGCCTTGGCGTGTTTGACTTG
This sequence comes from Aspergillus foveolatus, assembly GCF_047715535.1. Lineage (NCBI taxonomy): Eukaryota > Fungi > Ascomycota > Eurotiomycetes > Eurotiales > Aspergillaceae > Aspergillus > Aspergillus foveolatus. The sequence continues at coordinate 70,627 of NW_027396155.1, read as the reverse complement.
TTTAACAGCCCGCGGGCGCCCGTTTCAGCCCGGCGGGCAGGCAAGTGCCGCCCATAGTAGCCCGGCGGGCAGGGAGGGTGCGCCCAAAGCCCGCCCATGGGCGGGCTAGGGCTCAGCCCACGACGGGCCGCCCAGGGCTATGGCGAGGCCTACTCATGGCACCTCTAACCTGTCGCCAGGAGCCTCCAACATATGCTACCATTCAGAGGCTTCTCCTGGGCTATTATACCATCTGGACTCTACGAGTCAATAAATTCAGATATATCCCATAAAACAACCTTCACATCCTTGCAGAAGATGACTGAACGTCGTGGCTCAAATCCATCCGGGGGGAAGTGGGCCGGGCGAGACCAAGTCATCACTGCCTCTGCACGCACAGTGGCAAACTGCTAAAGATTGTACTTGCTCAGTCCCTCAATACCGTTCAAGTATTCCCTAAAAAATGCGCAACAGCTTGAGGTGCAGTCGTTCGTATTCACAGCACTCTTTAGATCAATTTCCGAGGCGTTCGACTGCCAGCTGAGAAGATGCAGCTGCTGTCGGACGTACTTCGCCAATGGCTTGCCCATTCCGTCGGGGCCAGATGCTTCTGATGCAGAGGGGCTCGAATTGTAAGTATTCTCGTCCAAGGTTGAGGGTGCTGAGCTGGGGTTGATGGAGAGTCGCAGCGCGTTCTCATGCAGCGCAGCTGCCTTTAAAAGTAGTACTGCGAGACAAGCTCGCAGTGGCCGGCATGTCCTTGGTATCCCTGCGCAGCACACGTATGAATTTGTGAAAGGAGGATGGCCGTCTTGGTATTACTGGATTGAGGGGACCATGCGCACGGGTGCAGTTGTAGACGAGTCCTCCGCTCGGTGAATAACCTCTCATTAGAGCTGGACTGACCGAGAAAGAAAGATGCACGTTCAATGGCCGAGTGCCTAGTCCGGATCTTCTTGGTGTGGTCAGCTCGGACACTATATCATGCAGGTGTCCCAAGCTAGACGTATCTACCAGAATACACACGGACCTCTCCGCCTCTCCAGTACCTCGACCGCGTCACTAATGGCCAAGTCAACGCGCGACCAAACTTGGCTCACGGGAGGAAAAACGCTCGTCACGGCTCATCTCGACGGATACAATGGCTCCAGTTTGTTGTTCTCACGCGCCGCATGGTCCAAGCGATCGGGCGTGCTGAGATATATGGCATTAGCATGGTCATTGTCCGCAACAAACTCACGTTGGCATGACGGCAACCTACGTGGCTTAGGCAATGCAGGCCAACATGATCTCCCCTCGTCTTCACCAACCCAGCAAAACAGATGCCGTCATTCCGAGGAAAAGAGACTCTCTTCGGCCTCTCCTCACTCGCGGCCGGCGTTCTTTCTAGCAAAGAAGTTTCGTATATCCTCAGAATGACCCCTTCGGTTGTCATAATTAGCAGCATCCGTCGGGCTGTATGGCGCGGTGAGTTCATCCATCGGCTGGGTCTGGACGCTGAGGGGAACCCATTCACCCGTGTGTGTGTATATGGATGAAACCTCCCGAACCATTCCCACACCTGGTTCGGGAGTTTGTAGTCCTGACGACAGTCCTGGCGGAAGTCATGAATCAGTTCGCGAAAGACTATTTCGAATTAGGCTAGGTTTTGTAGGGCCATTTTGCCTGCCGCAGGTGTCGGCGCCTAGTGAGATGTCACAGGCATTAAAGAGCGATGTCGGGGTCCTTGTTAAAAGCTAGGACTAGGGCTTTAGTAACGACCAGGCCACATGAGCACTGTGAATGGAGGCATTATATATTCCAAGAAAAGCAGTACCTAGTAATCTGTCACTGTCTGTTCTTGCTCAATGCTCCCAATCCCCCGCCCCTCCCTCCATTTCAGCCTCATATCCATTCCTCCCTGCTTAAACACGAACAGCTGCCGCAATGTCCACGACCGCTTAGGATGTACAAAACTCGGATTCATCAGCGCAAAGAACGTCGGCACAAACTTGTAGATCTCCATCTCCGCAACATGCTTCCCAATACACCCACGTGGGCCATGTCCAAAGGCCAAATCGTGCGCGTTCATCACCCGCAGCCGTTCCTGGAAGTCCGCCTCCGCCTCGCCGGGGGCAGGAAGCCACCGCAGCGGATTGAACTCGTCCGCATCGTCGCCAAATATACCTCTGTCGCGCCCTATTAGGTCGCCGTGCATGCCGATCACTACCTTACCTGGGAGGACATGGCCGTCGGGGAGTCGGACGCCCGCTTGCGGTGTTTCGCGCTCCATCATACCGATGAAGGCGAAGTGTTTGCGGAGCGATTCGCGGATCACGGCGGCGCAGAAGGGAAGCTCGAAGCGGGCGACGCGGAAGGGGACGGGTATGGGGAGGTTACTATACGAGTCAAGTTCCTCGAGGAGCCGTGAGTGGATCCAGGGGTTCTTGAGCGTGTAGTAGATTGCCGTGCGCATGACGACGGCAGTAGTGTCGCTCCCCGCAATGAGGTTCGCTTGCATGTAACCGATGAGCTGGCCATCTGAAATGCTGGGGTCTCGCCGCTGTGCTTCGAGGAAGCGGCGCGCGAAGTCGGGCTGCTCCGGTGCTGTGTTTGACTTTTCTTGCTCTATGCGGGTTTCAAGGATGCGCTTGCAGCGCATAGCGAAGTGGCCGGATTGGTTTGGCTTGAAGAGCTTGCTGAGTGGGTTTAAGCGCCAGATGCGGTCGATTATGGGCATTGCTAGGGCCTGACGACTCCGGTCAGCAAAACTGGCACTCTTTTGAACTGTTGTTAGGTGTGGGGTTGTTAGAGGTGGCTTACAATGCCTCTGTAATCCAGGTCCTTCTGCAGCTGCTTCAAGACGCCCTTGACATCACCTCCTGCTTTCATGAAACCCAGATTTCGGCTCATGGTCATTTCCAAAACTGCATCAAATGCGACTAGTTGACATCAGCAGGCGTCCCTTACAAAAATCTCCTGTGGTTAAACGTACAGTACTGCACCCAGTTATGAATATCGCATGGCCGCTGCGGCTGAATAAACAACTCGTCTAGCCTGGTATAGAACAACCGGGTGTTACGATCCACGAAGGGCTCAAACTGCATGATATTCGACATCGAATACGAGCCAGCAACAGGCTTCCGGATTCGCGCATGTGTCTTGTTGTCTGCCGCCGCGAACATCGTCGGCTGCCTCTTGCCTTTGTATATGGGCGCCATGGCCTTGACCATCTCTGACTTTCGGCGGTGAAGACACACCATCAGTACTTATATCCAACTTTCATTATAAACAATCGTAAGAGTAATCACCTTCTTGAAATCGGTATGGAAGCCATATATGAGCTCCACGGCGCGCGGGTCCGAACAGCTCACCATTCGCGGCCCAATTCGAATGACAGTTGAGTTGTATGCCTCGTGTAAAGCCGGTAGGTCCTCTTTAAACTTCCATTGCCAGACCTTATATAACCGCCAGAGGTCTGTGCATCTTGCTAGGAGTGGGCCAGGAATTCCTACGAGGCCGGGCTGGAAGAGGTTGTAGAGCAGGCGGGAGAGGATCAGGGCGAGGATACTGCCGGCGAGAAGGGAAGTCAATTGTTCTAACATTTTGAATGGATTCTCTTAGAACCTTCACAACACTAGGAGCCGAACATCAGAACGGACGAGGAGCTATGAACGGTGTATTTGAGCTGGGCTCAGCAGCTCGATGCGGGAGTATCGGGCCTTGCGGATTTTAACCGTGTAACTAGTTATTTCTAGAATTCGAGAAAAATCTTTACCGGGTGTGATCATGCAATAATGGATGCTTAGAAATGTTGGCGTCCCTTGAGTGCGGACTTGATTTGTGGTCTCAATATTCTAGCTAGGGCCAGGCCCAGCAGTACGAGGGCAGACCACAAGTCACATTGCTGATCGGAGAAAATTCACGAACGGTGAATCCACTGGCCGTATTGCTGCAAAACTCTTCACTAACTCCAGAAACATCCTCTAATCATCCTGCAAGTCCAGCACGGCTGGGTCGGGCTTTGGCCGGGTTTTATCCTTGACTACTAAGGATCAAACCCGACATCCGGAAATCTCAAATACCGGTATGCAAGCGGCAAAGTCTGTATGTTATCTTTTCGTAATTTCAACCCGCATAATATCCTATAGAGCAAATATACTGCTAAGCTAAAAAGGCGTCATGACTGCCAAATTAGTCTTGGACAGTCATATTTCCAAGTTGACATATCCATACCACTAAATCATTCACTGCCAACAGACTTACCATGACGACATCCACACCAACACCACCAGCGGTCGAACGAAGAGAGGACAATAAAGTATCTACAAGCCATGGGAGTCCTTAATCAAAGAAATCTGTATTCTGGGCATCGTAAGTATCTAGGCCTGGGGCTGCAGCACAGCAACTTACCTCCTCTCCGGTTCTGGTCAACATTGGCAAGAATCACCTACGCATCCGCAGGGACAGGCTACCACATCCGCAAAGCTCACGCTTATGGATCTGGAGAAGCCCTCTCTGGATCTGGGCCTAGAGCGGTCTGGCCGCCCAGATGCGCGCGGCATCCTGCCAAATCTCTTAGAGCCATTGCGTGTGAAGCTGGTCTAGGTGGATGGTGATCAGCCACGTAGTTGAAGAATCTATTTAAAACAGCGTACGTGGCTGTAGCCGAGCAGGTTCAAAATCGAGCCACGGCTATTTTGCTCCTAGAGCCGCTCGCTTCTCTGCAGATTTTCTCCACCCAGTCATCGCCCGACGCAGCACATGAAAGCTGAATCGCGATCTACGGACTGCCTCCCGACTCACCCCTCCCCCACCACGCGCCATCATAGTACGCTGCCATGGCTGTACTAAGACCTGAGTGGGCGGCAATGGCCGTCGCAAACTCGACGCTATCTAGCGGCGCATGGTTGCACCCCTCGCCGCCGAAAATAGGCGTCGCGTGCCATGCGTCTCCAGCGAAGACATCTCCATGCCATTTACAGTGCTGCGCATTAATTTCAAATTGTATAAATTCAGAACACCGGTCTAGATCCTCATTTACTCCCGGAATACGCATAATGCCAGATTATTACGGCGCTAGTAGACTCCCGATCCCTGATTGTGTATACAAGCAAGGCAATAGGCGCTAGTGTCTTAAAACCCGAGAGTAACCTCCGACCACCAAAAGTGGCCCTAAGAACCTGTCAGACACTCAACACGACAGGACTAGACTCTGGCGCCTGAGAGTCGGAACAGCAGAGCCTCCCAACGCGTGCTTAGCAGATTCACGCGAGCTCGACGATCTTGCCGCTCTCTGAATCCATCATCGTCCCAGAGACTTTTGCCGAGGGCATCTTGTTGATCGTGTATCAGTGAACAGACAATTAGAGTGCATCATCAACGGTTTTCGACAATGACAAGAATACCGTTCGATGAGTCGTATTGGCAGGACTACCTTGCTGGCCAAGAAGCAAATCTCCCGCCTCTACCTGATTTGGAAGATATCTCAAGTCGAGTTGTTCGAATACTCGGGGGGAATCCCGGGTTTATGTCCTTGCAGGGGACCAACACGTATATTGTCGGAACTGGCAAGTCGCGAATCCTCATTGACACTGGCGAGGTATGCCCTATGCAACTTCATCATACTGTTCTCTCTTCATTACCCTCCAAATATATATGTATATGTATATGTATATGTATATATCTATAAGCTCGCACTGACATCTCCGAGTAAAGGGATTGCCATGCTGGATCGAGCGAATCATCGAGTTCCTCCAAGAGCGCCGCCTAGATGTCTCACATGTACTTCTCACTCACTGGCATGGAGACCACATTGGCGGGGTTGCTGATCTCGTGGCCTATGACCCTGAGATTGCTTCCCGAGTATACAAGAACCAGCCTGACCCTGGCCAGAACGACATCACGGAGGGGCAGGTCTTCTCCACCGAGGGTGCTACAGTGCGCGCCGTCTTTGCGCCAGGCCATGCCATCGACCACATGTGTTTTGTTCTAGAGGAGGAGAGTGCCATGTTTACTGGCGACAACGTTCTGGGCCATGGCTACTCGGTCGTCATGGACCTTTCAACATACATGAAGAGCCTCGGGCACATGGCGGCACAGAACTGTGTCAAGGGATACCCGGCACACGGCGCCGAGATAGCAAACTTGCCGGCCAAGATGCAGGAGTATATTCACCACAAGGAGTTCCGCGTCCAACAGGTGTTCTCCACGCTGTTGCGGAGCAAGTCGGAAGACGCAAGGCTAGGGTCAAATCCGATGGGCGGCATGACCTTGCAGGAGATCGTGCGGTCCATATATGGCCATGTGCCGCCGCACATTTTCGAAAAGGCGCTGGCGCCGTTCCTGTCGCAGGTTCTGTGGAAGTTGGCGGAGGACCGCAAGGTGGGATTCAGGCCGGGAGATGTGACCAAACGACGCTGGTTTGTCCGCCAGCCGAGTCCCAGAGCGAGGCCGCCGTTGCTCACACGGCCACATACAACGCCTGCGGCCCGCCGTGAACCGTCGACGGCCTCGGATGTCTGGGGTTAGTGGGCTGACCGGGGGGCATAGGGGAATTATGACTTGATGCGTGAAACGGATGCTTTGATGTATAATTTGAGCTAATTGTGGCACCGTGGCCTAACCACTGATTATGCGTTTCTAAGCAAGTAGAATGTTAAGCTATTTGACTGTCACTGCGGCCTTCTTTTCTGCGAGTCCCCGCCACTCGGCCATTGGCCTATGCAATACAAAAAAGCGCCCCTTTGATCTCCTGACCGCATCGCTGCAGCGTTTCCATGCTCCATTGTAGTAAGTCGAAATCACCTTGTCGAGTCCGTCGTCTTGGTGGAGCAGTGCAGCGGCAAGCTCAACAGCGTCCACAAGCGCGTGGCATCCGCCCTCACCCCCGAAAATCGGCATCGCATGCCAGGAATCTCCAACAAATACGACCCCTTGCTTAGCCCCCTTTTCGGCGTCCTGTCTGGTCATCGAGACACATCGACTGGTCCAATGAAAGACTGAGTGCTTTTGCATAGCCTCGGCGTTGAGATAGTGTGACCAAGGCATCGCCAGTTTTCGCGATGCAAGCTCCTCCAACAAAGCTTGCGGGATCTTCTTCGACTCTTCGGCAGGGATATTAGGCCGATAAAGAGGATCGTCATTTCCAGAAGCCATTCGTGAATACGACCAGTCAAGATGCGCCTCTGTCCTGGTCAAGTTACACACGGTGATGGGCGTATTGAACCCGTCTCCAACGCCGGCGAGAATGTTGGAATCACCGAGCAGAGGTCTGACCAGACGGTCGTATTCCTCACGCGGGACTTGAAATTCGCCGTGATAGACTACCGCCGGAATACATTCTGGGATAATATGCGGAAGTATCCCCGAGCGCACTGCAGAGAACAAGAAAGGAATATCAGCATCAGCACCTAACAGCTACCCGTAGTTTATACGGTAGACGACCTAAAGGAATATCAATACCCGTTGAATGGACCCCATCGGCAGCAATGACAAGCGAGCCGCGGTAATGCGTTCCATTCTCAAATATAGCTGTCATGCTGCCTGCTGTCCCCTCGATACTCTTGAGCTTGTGCCCGTATCTCACGTCCAAGGCCTCATCGCCGCAGTCGGCAATCCAGGTGCGCAGAGCATTGCGATTAGCACGCACAATAGACGGTTGTGTTTTCGGATCCGGCGCGACCAAAATATCTCCTGTTGCATTGTCGCGCATTATCAAGTCGACATAACCGCTCCCGCCTATCTGACGGTCTGGTGCAACACCACGCGTGAGGCTGCGGAGAGGTATATCCCCGAGCGCGTCAAGCAGCGCTGAGTAGCCCCAGTCGCGCAGGCTTATTGAGAAGCCCTGGCTGCGGTCCTCTATCGAGGCCTCGAAAACGATGTTGGGTATACCATTGTTTGTGAGCAGACGTGCGACTGCGAGCCCCGACAGGCCAGCGCCCACTATGAGAATTTGGTTGCTGGTAGCCTCCTGCGACATTTCGGATGGTGCTCTCGTCCTATGTCTACCACTCTGATCAGAAACACGCAGTTTAATCCGAGGGTCAAATGTCTCCTTACATGGGACTGGATATATGATCGCTACTAGGATGCACTAGGCCTTGCTTTCTAGAGCTCCTTTGCCGTAGTGCGCCCCGGTTTGAACACAAGTGCCTAATCATGTACGTAGCACTTGGGATTAGCAAAATCAAAAGCAATTGCCGTACCGGTAGCCGCTATTGAATCGGAGTCCGGCCAGGATGCAGGCCCTTGAAACGCTAAACTCAGCTGTGGTGCTAAAAGCCGAGAGGATGACTGCCAGACAGTTGGTTTCTCCATCGCAAAACGTGAATGACTGGTAAATAGGTCATCTGCCTGGTTGATTGCAGAAAGGAAAATAATAAAAATTGAATAAATATCGTTACAGTTATAGTGGAATGCAAATAGCTATGAAAATATTTTTGGAGTATCTCCAAGGGAGCATTCAACAAGGCCTGACAAGATAGACAGTAGACAAAAGGGAATGAATTAATTCTCTAGGTACAAACTTCAGATAGGGTTGCTCAATGCGGTCCGAATGAAATTGCTCACACGGCCTGCAGAAGGCTCGTTCATCATGGAGAAATGATTTGCATCCTCAATTACTTCGATCGTGATATTCCTCCGTCCCACAAGCTGGTCCCACCCGTTTGGGCCCAAGTCGGATTCTGTGCGCATTTGCAGCAGCCATCTCATGTTGATGGGGTCATCTGGTTGTATGACAATAGAGTTGTCCTTGTTGACACCCTCTTTGGCCCAGAGGATCCAAGTTCGCAGAGGCTTTGTTGACTGCCAGGGGAGGGATGAGTGAGTATCCAGAATATGGGAGAACCCCATAAAGTGCGGCAGGAGCCACGCAGGCGGATTCCTCCCGGTAGACGAGGCGAAGAGATTTAGCCTTTCAAACTCATCGTAGAGTCTCTCTGGCAGTTTCTTAAGGCCCATGGGATTTGGACTATCGATCAGAATCAGCCCTTCCACATCCTGTCCGTCCTTGATAAGTTGCTGGGCAGCGTGATAAGCACAAATGCCACCAGCGGACCAGCCGCCCAAATAATACGGCCCATTGGGCTGGCGCCGGCAGATTTCCGTGAGGAAGGCATCTGAGAGCTCTTCAAACCGGTAGTTATTCATCTCCTCGGTGTGCTTGATGAATGGGCTATTTAAGCCGTACACCGTAACCTCGTTGTGGTCAATGTCTGGCAGAGTAACGTAGGAAGTCGCTACACCTGATCCATCGGGGAATAGCCATAGAATCTTGGTACTGGCCACAGGATTTCCTTGAAGCAGGACTGAAGTAGCGCGTGGTCTTTGACTACTTTGACGAATGACTTGCTGAATGGGAACTGCAGCATGTAGTACTATCAGCGTTGGAAAATGGTCTATGTTAGCTATGCATTGTGCAATTCCGGGAAATTTCACGGTAAACGTACGTGCTGGGGCTTGGCCCTTCTGCTTATCAAAGTCAAAACCGTCTGAGACTTGATTGGGAAGACTTGAAAGAGAGGAGAGAGGCGTTTCGACCCCTTCGGGCAGAGGGACAACAAGGTCAGGCACAGAATCCCTGGGGGGAGTTGTGGGGGTCGTGTGCGATGAAGGCGTCGAGGATCCCGCAACCAGCTCAATCAGCTCCTTGACCGTAATGCCAGTTATAAATAGACTGGAGTCAATCCTGAAATCAAGCTCTTCAAGGATTCTATCAGATATTGTAAGGGCCAGAAGCGAGTCGACACCCAACTCCGTGACATCAACGTCGTCTTTCACCTCCTCGAGGGGAGCGCCTACTTCGTCAGCGATGATGGCTCTAACTTTACCCGCAGTCAGTCCGTCATCACCCGCTGGCTCCAGTAGTGATGGTGGTTCTGTTGATAGGGTCTCCTGAGGAATGCCTGCAGGCCGGGACCGAGCTGAGACAACAGCCGTCCGATGCGTACTACGAGGTTGAGCCGGGAGTGGCTTCGATGTTCGGGAAGCGTTAGGGGGTGGGAGTACCAGGTCGAGAACCTTTCTTTGGACGGAGTTGAAGGTAACGCCTTCATATAATGCGACAATTGAATTGGTTTCCGAATTCAAGATGTAGACGTCTCCAATGTACGACTTTTCGTCTTTTTCCTGCATTCTGAGGTAAGTCTGGTACATGACATCCGGGGACAGAGTCTCTAGAATTCTCATGTTCTCCCACCCGTGGTTGATGAAGGCCTGGGTCTTGGAATCCACCGAGTCGTTGGCGTTCATGGTGAATCCAGTAATTTGGCCAAGACTGTCCAGCCAATAAGGCGGGTATGTCCATTTTTCCGCTGTTCCTGGCGGAGTATTAAACTTGACCTTGCCTGTAGATTCCAACTCCGGCGATCGCAAGATGAGCTCGCGGCAGCCCTTGAATGGAGGGCTGTACTCTACAAGTGAGCTAAAAAGCTTGTAGAACATGCCAGTTTTGACCAAATGCACTGCATCCGAGTCGTCATGAACAGCCCGTTGCAGATCATTGATCCTGGACTTGACCAAGAAGTCTCGTCGTTTCCATTCGGATGCCCACCGGCTCTTCTTCGAGAAAGTCGCAGTGCACTCAGCATGAAGGGCAACGGGTGTTCCCTTAGCGGAGATACTCGACACAGAGAATGTGCCGAAGAGAGTAGACCAGTCAACTTGAGCCTTCATCTCAAGCATTTGGGTAGCAGCATCATCATTGAGAATGAGAGATTTGCTGGCAACCATGTCGGTAATCTCAACCCCGATATCAGACTTGTCAAAGGATACCGGAGATTTTTCGAGAAGTCTCTTGAATAACGTAGAGACCATGTCCGCATAAACAGCTGATGAGCACACTGGCTGGCCGTTGACTCTATGTCCCAAGAGCACAGCACGGAAATCAGGATGCTGAACGTCTGACGTTGCTGTGATCCAGGCATTGTCGTGTTCGTATTTTTCACCTACAACATCTTGGACGGATACTGTGAGCGGCTGCTTTTTGACCCTGTTTATAGACACAGGAAATGCGGGCTGGCAAACTGGAGCTGGTGCATCGCCTTTGCTCAAGCACCAGTCATGAGCGTATGGAATCCAGTAGCTCTTCAGCTCCCACTGATAAGCAGGTAACCTCAGTACGTGGAGAGCGTCCTTGAAGCCGCTGTGATACTCAGCCCAGTCGATTGGAAGACCTTGATCGTACAGGCCAGCCAGAGTTTGAAGGAAGATTTTGCAGTCATCTTCGCCGCGTCGGAGACTTGCAAAGTGCTTGGTTGAAGAACCAAGAGTGGCCTTGAGCATGCTGCCACAAACCGGATGTGGTCCAATCTCAACCCAAATCATGTTGTCCAGGATTGCACTCGACTGCCTCGCCGATTGAAGAGCGCCCAAGAAGTTGACCGTTTCTCGACAGTGGCGGCTTAGATAGACTTCCGGTGAGCCAAATTCGGAGGCGCTATTGATTGTCTTTCCAAGAAGAGGCGACAACACCGGGACAGATGGGTCATTGAATGCCACCTTGCGGCAACTCTGCTGGAAGGCCTCTAGCATAGGGTCCACTTGCGATGAGTGGAAAGCAAACTGCACTTTGACTCGATCCCCTCTGATGGAGATGTTGGAGAGCGCTTTCTCAAATCTCTGGATATCCTCTTCAGGGCCACCAACAACAGTCTCTCCTGGGCTATTGACACAAGTGACCTCAATGCTAGGATAGTGTGCAAGTAGAGTCCTGACATTGTTGGCAGCGGCTTTGATTGCGAGCATTGCATGGGTTCCAGAGGAGCAAAACTCCTCCAGTAGAACTGCTCGGGTACCAACAAGGTGAATAGTATCAGCATCCGAGAGAACGCCGGCGCTGTTCATCGCTGCATATTCTCCGAGACTGTGGCCAATGACCAGATCAGGAGTTATACCGAGCGCCCTCCAAAACTTGCCCAATGCCATCTGCAAGCAAGCAATAGCTAGCTGCAATGTCGTTGTAGGTAGCGATTCCATGGAGACGCTTGAGCTACCATCGATCACTGGAAGAACCGACTGGAAGCCTTGCAGTTGGACCATCTCGTCCAAGCCCGCAAGCAGCAACCGAAATTGTGGAAAGGCAAGGAGTTTCCGGCCCATACCGAGGTACTGAGAGCCCTGGCCGGTGAAGCATAGTCCTACAGGAATCTTGCTGCCTGAAGTAGGTACCCTATACTGCTCCTTGGAATGTGCAACTTGAAGAGCGTTGCGGATTTCTTGGATATTGGAGCCAATGGCAACTGCGCGGAAACTGTAATGGACACGGCGGGCGGTAGTCGTGTGGGAGAGTGAGCTGATGGAGACTCCTGGCGAGGCATCCACGTACTCGATGAGCGCACGAATGTTGCTCTTCAGAGAAGACTGAGACTTGGCCGAGACTGTTACGATGTGTAGAGGTCTAGGGTCGCGCACTCCGCGCGCCTCTATGGGTAATGGTGCATCTTCAACGAGCACCGAAGAGTTGCCACCAGCGGCGCCAAAGTTGTTGACAAACGCCCGTCTCCCGTGAGGCTTGTGCTTTGGATCTGGCCTGGGCCAAGCAGCTGTCTGCATCGCAATGTGGACATTTCGTTGGGCGAGGTCTGTGGGGAAATTTCTGTTGATCTTGGTCTTGATTCCGACGTGCGGAGGGATAGAGCCCTTCTCCATCATCAGCAGGACCTTGATCAGAGATGAAACGCCTGAAGCCGATTCAGCATGGCCGATGTTGGCCTTTGCCGACCCAAGATACAGACTCTGATCGCGTTTGGTGCCCTCGGGTGCAAAAACATTGAGAACGGAATCCATTTCGCAGGCATCACCGTGCTGAGTTCCGGTTCCGTGCATCTCGATGTAGCTCACTTCGGAACCATCGACACCGGCCGAATTAAGAATTCGGTTGAAGATGGCACGCTGTGCACCCGAGTGTGGTCGAGTCATTGACACGGCTTCGGCCGAATGGTTTGTGTAGGCACCCAGAATTGTCCCAAAAATCGGGTCGTGGTCAATCTCTGCGTCCTCGAGTCTCTTTAGAAGCACCGTCGCTACACTCTCTGCTCTGCAGTATCCATCTGCTCCGTCGTCAAAGGTGTTGCAGTTGCCAGTGTGAGATAGGAAATGAGCGCGGTCCAGGCCAGCCCAATTGTCCGGATTCGTGAGGATGTTTGTTCCACCGGCAATGGCCACATCGCAGTCGCCGGCCCATAGTGAGTTACAGGCGATATGGATGGCGGCTAGGCCGGAGGAGCAAGCCGTGTCGACATCAAAGGAAGGTCCGCTGAAACGGAATTGGTAATTGATTCGAGCTGGAAGAAAAGCTCGGCTGCCGCCGGGGACGAAGTAAGTGTCGACGTTCTGACCACTGTTCACCTCACGGTAGTCGTCGCTTGCGGTGCCGTAAAAGACACCAACTCGATCTCTGCGCGTGGAGGGTGTGGCATCTGGGACGAAGCCCGCCATTTCCATCGCCTCGTATGCTGTCATCAGAGCAAGTCGCTGCGCCGGATCGGTCTGCTCAGCTTCTCTTGCGGACATGCCAAAAAAGCGGGCGTCGAAAAGGTCAGGATGGCTGATGAAGCAGCCCTTGGTAACTGCACTGGAGTTCTTCTTCTTTCCTGTAGGATCGTAATATAGCCAAGGATCGAATCGGTCCTTGGGGATCTCCTTGTGAACATCGAGCCCGGCGGCAAGCAGCTGCCAGAAGGCTTCATTATCATCTGCCTCTGGGAACCTGCCGGAGAATCCAATGATGGCAATCTTGGACCTTTTGGCTGCTCCTTCTGGCTTTCCCGCGGAAGGATTGCTGTCTAGGGATTTGACGGATGAATCCAGCAGCTCTACTGGCTTAGCACCGCGCTGGCGGATTGCCGAGGCAAGACTCTGCCCGCTGGATGAGGCAAAAGGCAAGACGGTGGCTTCAGTGGCTCCCGAGCTGGTAACTATGATGGCCGCATTCTCCATCATGAGGTCCCACCGCAGCTGCTGGGAGAGTATGTCCCATATTGCTTCCTTGAGGAGGCCACCGCAGCTGATAGAGGACATTCTTTGGCCGTTTGAGTTAGATAGGAGATCTAGTCGGGAAGTCTTTTGTTGTGAGCTTGGTTGCAACGACTCCAAAATGCTGTCAGCGTCAGCAGCTGTGTAAAGGTTGGTTGAATGGAATAGTCCGTTGACTGAAACTTTGCCAGATTTGAGCGAAGAGTTGCGGCGGAGGAAATCCAGCAGCCGGGCTGGAGGCCCAGATACTGTGACGCTGCCCTGACCAACCGCACCCACATAGACCCGAGCGAGAGGAGGCAATGCCTCATCTTCACAGTACTTTTCGGTCAAGCGCAGTGCAGCATCTGCATTAATCCCAGCAATCACCGAAGAGTAGGATAAAGAGCCATCCAGGTTCGGCAGTGACACTGAACTCGTCTTTCTCTGCACCACGAGACCTAACCTGAATGCAACCCTAACAATTTCGGGACCGAAGGAGACCAGATCGAATAAATCTTGACTGCAGCTCACTGCAACTGCTGCGAGAATGCCAGTGCAACTACCCACAAGGCATGAGGATGCCTGTGCAGGGTACGATGTCTGTGTCTCACTATGATATCTGCAATATTGTAAGCTTGACTACAGACGAAAGAGCACCAAGGAACCAAAGGACTTACGATATGAAAGCAGCTATTTGATGTACACAGACCAGGGCGCTGTCAAGAGAGCAGTTCTGGATTTTGGATGAGCGGTGGGCATCCAGTAGTTCACGAAGGTTGGTTGCCACTGGATACCTTGACCGTTCACTTGGTGAAAGTTGGGATATCTCTGTTCTAAGGACATGATGCGCTTCCGAGAAGAAGCCTTTCAAGATCTTGTTCTTATTTGTAATCAGGCCTTGAAGCTCATATTGGTAGGGAACGGCCTGATCACCAAAGGTGATTACTTGGAACTTGGCTGCCATGGTTGGCATGGATGCAAGGGGAGGCGAAATTGTATTGAATATCGTAGTCAGAGTCAACGATTCTCGCCATTCAATATACAGGGCAGCCTGGTAAAGAAAAGCAGTTCCACCCTTCAAATCCGATGGACAAAATTCCATACATCAGCAATATATCTAATCCCGTGCTTCAGTATCGGGTCTAATATTGAACATTCAGCGGAAGCATCATTACTGGCTTAGTGAGAAAATAATTCCACAGACGATATTGCGAATAATCAACAAGGCCACGGGACTCGGAGGACCGAAAGTCCAATCCATCGTCGGGATACCTGGGTCAGCGCGGAAATCCGACTCTCAAAATCCAGCGCCGCAGTAAGAATGCCACAATCTCCCCACGGAATTTGAGAGTCTCGGCCTCATCATGAATAATGCTTGATATGGTCGCATCCTGATTTCAACATCCAGCAGCTTCGATCCAGGTTCTGCATTTTGTCCACCCTTTTCTCTCTTTCTATTATTTTTTGGCAGTGTTTTGAAGCTCTCAAATCAATAGCTTCAGCTTGGTAGAGATGGCATTCAAAGATCAAATGCTTTGTCTCAATATCCTCGGATACAAGAAGGAGGGCATCACTACGGAGGAGTACCGCGACTACATGGTCAACGTACATGCGAAGATCGTTCGTCAGCTCATGGTGAAATATGGTATTACGCAATGGAGCATGGTACGAGTCCCAGTCCTCAACAGTGAGAATACACTCTCACTCGCATCGGGTTCTAGTCGCACACGACAGACGAGACTCCAGCTCTCATGGGAAAGCTTTTTGACCCGCAATTCTCTAACATTGCTTCCTACGATTGCTGCGTGTCGATTGTGTTCCCAGACATCGATTGTTTTGTCCGGATGAAGGCAGACCCGTATTTCAAGGAGAACGTGGGGCCTGATCACGATAAATTTGCGGACACGAAGAGGTCACAGATGATGATAGGGTATTGGACACCGGTCATGAAGGATGGGCAGCTTGTTGGACCCAGTACGTAAATTATAGGGCCACTCTCTATCAGAAATCGACAATTTCGAGGCGGCTTCAATATGTTTACATAGCAGGATAGGCTGTAGCACCTTGGAAAGTTCAAATCATGGATCCTAGCGATATCCCTGGGCCGTCCATTTCCCAGCGTATAAATGACCACAGTATTCTGATGAGTTCAAGCTGTCAGTACCCTACTCCGGTGAATCATCAATCTACACGGTGCATTCTGTGCTATACAAAGGGAAGAGATTACAATATCGATACTCTCCAACTGAACCATTTTCAGTACAAAACGCAAAGAAATGCGGTTTCCCGAGTAACGTATCGCTTGCTAGAGGTAAGTTACCACTCCATGTGGTGATAAGATCTAATGAACTCAGAAAACATGGACTTTGAATACTGTTACGGTAAATACAGTTTTCCATAAGAAAGGGAAACAGCGAATAACGACTGTGCTCAATCTAACAGCCCTAGCTTAAAGCCCATGGTAGACGGTTAGGCAGTCACGAGACCAACTGCTCCAACGCCATTCACGGGTACAGGTGCAGTCTTCTCTTCCTTGGCTACCTGTTCCTCTACCTTGGATGGCGCAGTAATTTGCGTCACAGGGTGGTCAAACTTCCACTCCATGATTGAAAGGACACTCCCAGGCGGCTTAGTCGTCTTAACAAGCTTCAAGGCTGGATCAACGCGTGCCATCAGCGCGCTCCATTCTTCTGGTGTACGCTCTCTTGAGTTGAAAACCTGGCGCATGGTCAGGTCTCGCAGCCGCAGTAGTCTCTCCTGTGTAGCTGGCAGCTGACCGGGTAGAGGCAACACCGAGTCCATAATCACTAAGGAGCTCTTGGCCTTGTTGGGCTCCATGGCCTTGACGATCCGGCTTAAGATACGAACCGAGCCATCGTCGGACCAATCGTGGATGATCATGCGCAGCAGATACACATCTGCGCCGACAATTGGCTGGTCCTCGAAGAAGTCGTGCGCCTGGAAAGTGATTCGAGCGGCCAGATCCTTCTGAGCCTCGTTCTCGCCTGCGTTAGCCAGTAACTCTCGGCCCGCGTCGGCATTGGTAGCCAAGTCCTGGACAACAAAGCGCAAGCCGGGGAATGTCTCGGCGATGGCGATGCTGGCATGCCCAGTGGATCCACCAACGTCCACGACGAGAGAGTCTTGCAACAGCACCCCCCAGTCGTAGCCGTTCACCAGATGCTTGAGGCTGGTGCCCTCGCTATTGGTAACGCTCTTCATGTAACCAGCAAACTGCTCGGTGCGAGTTGGAAGCGTCTTTAAGTGCTCAAAGAGAGGCAACTGGGTGTCGAAGGCCAGATTGTAGGCAGTCTCAGTGTTGCTGAGACTTCCAGGCCATCGCTGCGTCGCATCGGCGAAGGCGGAAGCAGTGGGGACGCCTACCTCTGTCATGAACTTGGCACACAACAGTAAGTTCGCATTTGACGCGATCATGGCAGAGGTAGGTGAATGCGCAATGTGATTGGGCGTTGGCTCGCTGAAGAGGCCGCTGGTCATGGCCATACGTGCAACGCTCTTCAAGGTCCCCCCTGGCACGGAAATAGCAGCGGCAAGCTTGTCATAGGCGATACTGCCCTCCAAAGGAACTCCATTAAACACTCCAAACCGACAAAGCCATTTCAAACAGGCAGTGTAGTGTACCTAACCAAGAAACCATTGTCAGCTCGAACGATTCCAATCATGCTCGCTAGACGCAATCAGAAATCCTTTTAAACTATACATACACTAACGCTCAAGGAGATGAGGTACTCCCGTGGCCCCAAGGCATGCTGATAAAGCTGCCAGCTCGCCTCTACTAGCCTCTGGCGCAGCTCTTGGAGCTCTGGAGATGCAATGGGCGGGGCAGAGGTATCAGCCGGCTCAGACTTGCCCTGTTGCCACGAGTCTCTGAGAGCCTGGACGCTCTGCGTAATCTCCCCTACGAGCGCATCCATCTTGACGCTCGATTCTCTCGATGCCAGCGGGAATGTCGCTGCCATTGTAGTTGAAAATTTACAAATGTTGCTGCTGACGTTGAGAGTGGGAACGGGCATCATGATAGCCATTCTAAAAAAATCATTCACAAACACTTTTAGGCCTACCTTTGGCTGTGGCTTGACCTCAGCTCGGCCGGTGTCTTTGGCTACCGCGTTTCGCTGCAATGGGTCCGAACGTGAAGAATCCCCGGTGGCTCGGAGCCCGAGTGCCCCGCGCTCCAAAGTGAATAAGGCCGGAGGTAGATCCATCGTTCCGGCCGGGGTTCTTGGAGGCTTAGTGCAATTTTCCGACCCCGGAATCTGCCGGGCTTAGCGGGAGTTTGCATCCCACAGCTTGAGAGCTGTGCTCGCACCGGAAGAGGCTTCACGGCCCGAGGCATCCCACGCATGTCAAGCGAGTTCTGGAGGAATGTTCGGGGAGAGATAAAGCACCATGCAGTAAGTAGAAGCTTGCAGTAAGTAGAAGCTCGCGTCTTCCAAACTGGGAGATGTTCACCAAATGTCAAGCGTGAAACTGCCAAACTAAGCTTGACCTTTGGTGGTAGAGTTGCCGGTTTTGATAAGACAAGTACTAAAATTTGAGAGGTTGTTTCACTACGCCTTGCTTGATTTTGGACTGACATTTCAACTAGCTAGGACATTGAGCCAGCACCCATACTTCAAAAACTCCATGGATTGAGCTGGCTTTCTGCCAGAGTTGGCGAGGTTTGATGAAGCCGTGACTTTGGCGCTTTAGGGCTTTTTAAACACTTCGTAGTAAGGATTAGTCGAGTCTGCCCTAAGCCATGTCTCACCACGTTTACTTCTCTCGCATCTATTTTCGATTTTCTTTTTTCCATTTTGTTGCGATGAATATAGTCACTTCAAAAAGTGTACTGAGGCATCTTTTACAGAGTAAGGGCTTATATCCGGGAATCTGCTGCAACAAGAAGCCAATCCATAGTCATGGCGCCAGAGATCATAACCAGAATTCGAAAGGCAGGAAAGAAAACAGGGGAGATTATGTTCACTATTTCTATATCAATATTTAACATGATGATATGTACAAGGTCACTCTGGATAAGAACTATTGACATTAAGCTTTCACAAAACATGTCAGTTATTTTGAGGGATACGGTTACGCAATGCCGAAGCCATTCATCTTTCACCATTGTGACCCAAAGTGTACTCTAGTGGGACCTCGGGCCATTGGTCAACGCCGTCCAGAATAGCCTGGGCAAAGCCGGTCGCGAGATGTGTCTCGAAATGGCAATGGAGGAGCCAAGCGCCGGGGTTAGACGCCTGGTAGCGGAGCAACATCCAGGACTGATCTGCAACATAATCAGGAGCCACTGCCGTGTCGCGATATGGAGGGTCAACCAAATTGAAAGCCTCGGGCATTGCTGCTATCGCGTCTGCCGTGCTATTCCACGTGAATACACCTATTGCAGTCCCAAGAACCCAGAACTTGGTGCCGTGCTTGTGGATGACATGGGACACGCCGTCCACGATCGAGTTCCACTGGATGAGCAGATCTACCCACTGATTGTAATCGTTGCGGATGGCTAGGGACTCGTTATAGGAATCAGGCGTCTCTACACCAGTCTGCAGGAACGGCTCATATGCGCGCCAGTCAAGGGGGTACAGCACAAGCGAGTCAGTCATGCTGAATTGCCACGCGCCGTCCACGCGATGGATGCTGAATTTGTGCAGAATGTCAGATGTGTTGGCGGGGGCAATTGGTGGGAACGCTTTAATAGTGAATCTGTCAAAAAAGACAACCGACTCGGTAAGATTCTGGCCATACCATCCAATATAAGGGGTTGATTCGGTGGCATTAGAGTGGCTGCGCTGGTTGGTATACCGCAATGTGGCCCAGGTCCAGATGACCTGACTCTCTCCGTTGTTTGGCACCCGGATAGTGTAGTCCTTGGGGGTTTTGTCAAGCTTGACCAGAACAGAGTACCGCTCACCGGCTCGGATGTCGAATGCATTCGCCAGTCTGGGTTCGATAAGGTTGCCGTCAACTTCGTAGACCCACATAGGGTGCTCGTCAATGGAAACCATCAAGTCGGAGGCTGCTACGGTGGCAACGAAGTTGAAGCTGATCCACCGGGCCTTTGTTGAATCAACCTCGATAACTTCTTCACTACCGTAGGCTGGCACGCAATCAAAGAACATGTCGCGCGGCAGCCTCTCCGGCATAGACTGGTTGAAAAACTCAAACTGCGTCTTGGCATCGATGGGGAAGCAGCTGGTACGGTGAAAGGATATTAGCTGTCGATCAAGTCTCTTACAAAGAAAACTAGCTAGCACATACCCTTTTTCTGTAGCAACATCGGGTTCAATGGCTTCCAGAAGTGCTGGTAGCGTGTTGGCATTGATAACGTCCTGGCCTGGACAGTTCACCCAGCCCTTGCCGTTGATGAGATAGCTATCAAGGCAGCTATGGATCCAATAGTTGTTAGCTTGGCAGACCTGGAAAAGGGAAAGGGGTATGAGAGCTAAATCTCGGGCAAACTCACAAGATACCAACTTTCGCGTAGTTCTCATAGTAGATATACTCGGTGGAGTTGTACTTGGACCAATCAGACAAGAGCATGAGCTGTGCGTTATTGACGGCTGCTTTGATCTGGGTGATATCTTGGCTGTTATTGCTGATCAGGTGCCAGGGTGCTGGATCGTTGGCCTTGCGCTTGATGACAATGGCGCCGTACAGCCCGTCCATCAGTTGAGCTCGTACGTGCGAGTGGTACCAATAAGTTCCTGCCGGATAAGCCTTGAATCGGTAGATGAAGCTATCGCCAGGCTCAATAGGTGTTTGAGTCATGCCCGCGACGCCATCGGAATACTGAGTACCCTGCTGGAGCAAGCCGTGCCAGTGAACGCTTGTGTTTCTTTCCATATGGTTGTGAACCGTGATCTGCATACCAGCTGAATGTTAGATTCAGAGCATGAGGAGATCAATGCAACGGGGAATTTCAGAAAGTTCTTACCTCGACATCGTCGCCCTCATCGAAAATCAACGCAGGACCAGGAAACTGCCCATTCACCTTGATCATGTATCTTTGCTGACCATCAGGAGCGCCGAGTTCATTTGTTATGATGAGTTCTCGTTTCTGAGTTTGGTTAGAAAAAGCAAAGTCTAGGTTAGCCAATGCTATAAGACCGAGAAGTAGCAAGCGCATAGCCATTTCTGGACAAGTGAACTGTTCTGAAAATCCACGATAAGACGCGTAGGTCTACCCCTGATTTGCTTGGTGACACAATAAGTCAAAGTAGTGGAAATCTTACTGCGCATCGCGTTTTATTGAAGGAAATCAAAATGTGAAATTGCAGTCCATGAGAGCTGCACCGCACTAGCCTGGAGTGAGGTCCGCGCCGCACTACATAATACCGGAACTTCGGGGTCGGTATGGCAGACTCTTCGGAGCCCGCAGTGTAAGCCCTAGGCGGCTGAACCACTGGCACCTGGTGCCTGGTGCCTATCCAGTCGGCATATTATGGGTGTGCCTTTTTTTTTTTTTTGCGCGTTTGGCGGCCCTGGAGCTTAGCGCAGTTAGTTACGATTTCGATGTGCGTAATCCCCGAGTTAGACGAACACTCCGGAATGAACAAGCTCTTCCAGGGTTGGGAGCTGAAGCTGCGTATTACCCTTAGCTTGGCAGTCATTAGGCCGGTATATTGCGTGTTACCTATGAAAAGGGAGTCTCAATAGGATGTCATGTGTCACGGCTAGACTGCGGCCTGTCTGCGGATTTGGATATCACATTGTCATTCACATCCGAATTCGAATCCGCAAATTTGTCTTCCAAAGTTTCCATGAGTCACTTATCGTTGGATATCAGAAGACCCCGTACCCTTTAAAGGACTTTAGACCTGTGCACAGTAGCAGTAATCCACGGAATTGTCTACGACGCTCCATTGTTAGGGTCAATTCATCCATGTATCTGGCCTGACGATGCTCGTGCTGACAAATAAGCTAAACTTAGCCTACTCGCTGACATTGTAGAGGTGTGAACAGTGGTCATGTTAGGGTCTGTTTGATTGTATTACGACTCATGACCCTTTCCGGTTGTACACAGCGGTAGAGCACAGCCCGTGAATGAGAAAGGTCAAAACCCCCGTCTCCTTTTTCGCTCCTGGGGAGAAAAACAAGACAGTCCACTTTCATCTCCTCTATACACAACTAAATCAGACATCTAGTTGTCCGTCCCAGCAGCTGCTGCCGCAGCTGCCACCTCATCTCTGGTTATCCGACTCTCGTTGCAGAGCTGCCGGAAACGGCCATCTTCATCGTTATAAAGATCCAGGGGCTTACCAAGTTGAGCTACCCTACCCTCATCCATAACACAAACACGATCATAGCCGATGATCGTACGAAGTCGATGTGCAATGCACAGAAATGTTTTGCCTCGAAACGCGGTGGCTATGGTGTGCTGGATGGCTGCGTCGTTCTCTAGGTCAATAGAGCTCGTCGCCTCGTCGGCGACGATGATTTGCGAGCCACGTACTAGAGCACGTGCCAACGCCAGCAGCTGCCGCTGGCCGTGTGATATATTGGAGCCTTCTGGCTCCAGGACTGTGTCTAACGTGATGGTGCTAAAAGTACTAGGGCTCTGGCTGTCCTGAGCGTTGCGGGGCGTAGCCGTGAGATGTGACCGCTGGAGTGTTTCCCACAGTTCCTCATCCGATTTCTTATGAAAAGGGTCGAGATTCGAGCGTACCGTCCCACGGACTACGGTAGCATCCTGGGGCACAATTGACATGCGCGATCTGAGATTATGCAAGCGCACGCGCGAGATGTCCAACCCATCGATAGTGATAGAACCTGCGCACGGTTCCACTATGCGAAACAGGACTGCCATGATACTAGACTTTCCAGCTCCGGTGCGGCCCGCAATACCCGGTCGCTCGCCTGGGCGAATGTGGAGGTTCAGATCGTGGATAACGAGCGGCAAGCCAGGGCTATACCGCGCTTGGACGCCCTTGAAGATGATCTCGCCTTTGTCAGGCCAGCACTCATCCAACTTGGCAGTACATGACTCATCTGAGGCCTCCTGAGGTATTTGCTTGCTGTAGTAGTGGATTCGCTCCACGGACGTCATGCTATTCTCCACCTCGGCCACTTGTCGGACTGAGAACAGCAGTGTCTGTGTAATGGAGACTAGATAAGAGAGCACGAGACCACTGATGCTCGGTGAAACGTTGAACTTGTTCGTTACGACCAGCATTCCTGTCACTAGGAGAAAAACGACGCCAACGACGTCGACCCGAAGACTCAACCACCTCTGGTTAGCACAGGTGATGTGGTAGGCAGACGCCATATCATCGATTGCCGAGACAATTCGGCTCGAGAAACTCTTAGCCTCCCCGTAAGCACGCAGGGTTGTTGTGTCTGAGACTCCTTCGCTGAAGAGTGCAAACACCGGGCTGCGAAGCATACCTTCGATGCGCTTGATCTCCCGAGCGGAGGCACGGTAATAACTGGATGCAAAAGCATAGATCAGCATCATAGACACCAGGGCAATGGCGAAATAGTAAAAGTATGACACGGTAAGTCCCACGATGGATAGAACGGTGAGAAGAGTCGTCGCTGCTATACGGACCGACTCGGACAGATTGTTGTCCATGACATCGACGTCCTTGGAGAAGCGGTTCATAATGCGGCCTACGGGCGTGGTGTCGAAGAAAGCCACAGGAGCGTGCATCAGATTCTTTGTGGCCTGCTGAAACATCCTTTTACTCGCCTCGGTCCCATAAGTAGACAATGCCAGCATCGAGACAAATTGCAGAAGACTCTGGGCGACTCCAAGAGCAATGTAGATTCCAATCTGCACGCGGCGTTTGGTTTAGAATCTCGCACATCTGATGGTGGGGGCCACGTCGACTTACGTATGAGTTAGGGCTCAGGCTATATTGGCCACTCGACCACCAAGCCAGCCACAAATTCGTAACGATGTTACTCGCCTGGTAGACCACCAGAATTGCTAGTAGAAAGAAGGGAAGTAGCAAAGATCCCATCGAGCTACAGTAACTTTTGTACACTTCCCAAGATATGCCCTTGAATTGGCGGTCCTCTTCTTGCATGATCGCATCCCCAGACTTTTCCTCGAGCACTCTGGGCGTCGTGGCAGTCGCTCGCGATGCGTCGCTGTTGGCGGTCTCGCGTTCGACACCCATCTGTACTGTCTGTAGGACTCGCATTGAGACATCGTCTCGCTTCATCAACTTGTCCAAAGAGTCGCATGCCATTATCTTCCCATTGTCCATGACGATGATTCGGTCGCAGCGATTAAGTAATTGCACCTGGTGAGTGGCGAGAAGTCTGCAGGTGTTCTTCAAGAGGCCGCAGATCGCATGCTCCATCAGATGGCTACCAGTCTCGGCATCGACTGCGGCGAGGGGATCATCGAGCATAATGATGTCTGGATCAGAATATATGGCCCTGGCCAGGCTGACGCGATGCTTCTGTCCTCCTGACAGGTTGATTCCCCTCTCCCCAATCTCGGTGAAACTGCCATGGGGAAGGATGCGCAAGTCCGGCTTGAGAGCGCAGGCGTCAATAACGGCGTCATACTTGGCCTGGTCGAACTCTTGCCCAAAGGTAATGTTCTCCCTGATGGTGGTGCTCTGGATCCAAAGAACCTGGGCGCAGAGCGCTCGTCTGCCCTGCGTCGTGCATTCGCCTGCAGTCCGTCGCATTTCCTCAGCGATGGCCGAGAGCAGCGACGACTTGCAGAGCCCACAGTCCCGATGATGCCAATGAGCTCGGCTCCTTCAATATGCAAGTGAAGGCCATGCATCGAGAACGGCGGCGTGTCAGCTGGGCTCTTTCCTCCTCCACGATCTCACAAGACGTAGTAGAATGGCCTTGGTATTTGTTCGGAGAGACCTTTACTCTCTTTCTGGTCATCTTCCCCCTTTCTTCTTATAGTCGTTGTCCAGTTTCATGTCCCTCATCTCCTCTTCGGTCGACTCTCTGGAACGAAGGCGCTCATTAGGCTCGGGAGGCGTGCTCTGTTCCCAGGTGAAGGATGCGTCCTTCATATGTATTGAAATGTGCGTTGACTTTGGCGAGGCTTCCTCTACTGGGCAGTCTTCGGCCTCGAGGAATTCCTCGATTCGGTCGATTGACTGGAGTGCATCGGCAATCATGGCAAGAGTGAAGGGAACAAACATCAATGGCATTCGTAACTGGTTGAACAAAGCAAGGGAGGAGAACACTGAAGCCAAGCTCAGGTTGTTCTGGGTTTTGAAATACACGATGAACGCCATTATCGCGGCCAGCACAGGAGTGGTGGTGCCAAAGGTGTTCAGAAGGTTGCGAATCACCAGGAGCCAGCGGATCCCTGCAATCTCCTTCTTGCGAATGCTCGCCAGGCGCTGTAGGAAGTCGCCCTCCCAGGCATAATACTTGACAAAGCGGATGGTCGACAGTAAGTCCTACGTGACATTGACTCGCTCATCGGTGATCCTGTTGACGCCTTTGCGGTGTCTGAACATGCCCAACATGCCCAGCATGGAGATCGGTAGTGAGAGCAGGAAGATTGCAATCCCTGGTAGGGCGGAGTAGGACAGGTTCACGATGAGAAGAACAATTGTGACAATGATACCGAGCACGTTCGACCAGGTGACGTGGAACCAACCGCAGGCCTGGTCGATTCGGTACGTGTCTACGGACATTATATTGATGATTCGTCCACTCGGCCAAGCGCTGCTGCGCGGCCTATGGTCCTTTGTGTTTCCCCGGGGGTCCGTCTTCTCCACCTGGCGTGCAAAGTGGTCTCTTTCCTCATCGCTCCCTGGCGTTGGCAGGCGGCGGTTCTAGTGCGACATTACCAGCTTTGGCGCGGCCGGAGATTGTCATGGCCTTGTCAAAAATGATCGAAATGAGGCCAGATCGCGTTTGGGCGCCCGTCATCATCCCGCGATAGAACATGTGGGCGTTTCCGAAACTAGCCAGCACTTGCAGGCAGGTCAGGCAAATGACAAGACCGACCCCCCTGCCAATGGCGGGGTCGCGCCCGTCGTATGCTTCCTCAGCAAAGGTGATGATGTACTTGACGACCAGCGACATGACGACTTGGCAAGAACTCGACAGAAATGCCGCCACCGCGCCGATGATGATATTTTTACGGAATGTCTGCCATATAGCCACCAGGAGAGGTCGCTTGGACCCGCGATCGAGGTTGCCCCTAAACTTGACTTGGATGTCCGCGGCGAGCTTTTGCGTGCTCCGGTCTGGATTGACCAGCCAGATATCGTTGACTTCCAAAGGCCGGTTGTAGCCTTTGGACATGAGAGATGACATCCATGAGAAGGTCAACCGGCTCAAGAAGCCAGCATGCTGTTCAGGGGACGGCTCGCGGTGCTGGGGAACCGCGATATCTCCCCTTCGCAAGGAAGCCATGAGGCGTTCCAGTAGGCCCACCGGTGACACGACAGTGCTCGGCGCAGCGCTTAGCACAGCCTTGGCTCCTTCTTGACTCATTCTTGGCGATGCTTACCACTCTTGGAATCTGCAGTCCGCGGGAGAAGCAGGGGCGGGCATTGTGGGTATCATTAATACGGTGCTTGTCGATGGGAACATAGACGAAAAAGAATCTAGATGAGCACGGAGAAGACGGGGCCGGCTCGTTGGAGGATGACTTGTAACCCAAGGGGTCGGGATTGTATGTTTTTTGTTGCGCGGCATGGTGCGTGGTGGTGCAATTCAGAGGGCGTTCTAGCACTAGCAGGTTACAGGAACACCGGCTTTTGTGAATGATACAGAGAGTGCACTCGCTGTACCGAGGGAGGTGCAGATACTACGGGATGCTGGCTGAGAAGGACGCCTGGCCCCATCCCAGCGCGAGGTAATCCTTCTAATATTCACTGGCAGACGAGCCCCCCAGTGAGGAGCTATCGACGTCCGAGGGGGGTGTGGAGAGCGATCGCTGTCCAATCGCTGTACTCTATATGAAGGCTTATCGCTTCTTCATCAGGTTCCGACGGGATATGACGATTAACGGTCTTCACAGGGCTCCACCCAGCCTTGTATGGTCGGGTTGTATGAACTTCCCGCTCAGTCAAACAGGGCTAACCCTCCTTGCAGAGCTAAATTCTGACTAATATGCTGGCTAGTCCGGCCTTTATACGCCGCCGACCGGGTATCGTGCATGGCGGTCTCCATATAAAAGCGGGCGACTCTGGCTACTACAATTCGCCCAGAAAGCGGGGGCCTGTGTGAATCGGAGCTACTCCCTTGCGTACATGACTGGTGTAAGTACACATAGACTGCCTGGCCCTATTTTCTTGGGGGAAGGCAAGGCGAGTCCATCAGTGGGCTGTAGCGGGGGGGTCAGCGCTAATGCATCTTCTGAGGTGTCAACAGTGGGCTCTCGGTGGCCTATTAGTTGGTAACGGCCGCGCAGCCGCGTGGGGGCCGTAACATGCCAACTTCAGCTTTTATATACCCAGACTAGCGGCCGGATAATTGTAATAATAGCAGTAGAAACTAGCAGCGTGCTAGCCAGTTAAGGGATATATTACCCGACGCAGCTTCGCTTGGGTGCGGGCACCTATCAGCTCCTGACTGGCGTTTTGCGTGCTCCAGCTGAGAAGCTTGATCCTTAGGGATTCACAACAAGACATTTGACAGCATTGGCGACGAGACGAGAGGTCTAGCTGAGCAGAGCGGGAAACAGGAACGGCTACTGCATTACACTAGACAGGGCGAAGGCTGGGGGTGGGAGCTGGGACCAGGCCAGAGGCATTGGCGATTATATATAATCTGCGTAGGTATTCCAAGACCGGCGTCTCTGTCGGGAGTAACCATAAATTACGCCGCACGTGACCATGAGTTCCCCGTCGGGTTCAAATGTCAGTTATGCTCCGGACCGGCCCGCCAGGTTCAAGGATAGTTGTGATAGCTGCGCACAAGCCAAAGTGAAATGCAGTCGGGACCGGCCAAACTGTCAGCGGTGCGTCCGGAGCGGGGTCGTGTGTCACTATAGTCTGGCGCGCCGGGGAAAAGCTGCGTCGGCTGCCATGGTCTCCAGGCCCGCCAACCCTCCAAAGTCACCAGCTCCGAGGACCCCGCGACATAGCGTTCTCAGCCTCGCAGAAGTGCTCAGCAGCCATGCGCCTGATGCTACATCCATCGATGAGGAGTTCACGCTCTCGGCAAACTTCATGTACAGGCAAGCCAACCCTCCCAGGTCACCAGCCCCGAGGCCCCCGCGACACGGCCTCACCGGCCTCGCAGAAGACTTCAGCAGCCATGCGGCTGATCCTACGTCCATCGATGAGGGATTCTCCCTGTCGGCAGACTTCATGTCCTCTCGTGGCTTCGAAGCACAGCGGCTGGCCGGCATGCCACATGAAATCTACGTCGCTCCCCACGAATCAAGTTTAGACTTCTCTCTTCTCTCAAGGCTCGGGCATGGTGACTCGAAAATGCGCGACGTTCCCATTCCTACAATGGCAGCTATTGATTCGGCCCTGTTGGCTCTGCCACCAGACCCGACGGACCCTCAACTAGACGACAAAACCTTCGGCACCGATGGGATGGGAAACACCCACGCAGCCGACTCTTCGGCAAATATCCGAGTTGTTCTTTCAACATTGGAAAGCCTTCATATGCCTTCCTCCATGCCCACTCCGGGCATCGACATGATACTAAAGATTAACAGCATGGCTATCGGTAACTTGTCGGTCCTCTTGAAAGACCCCTGTGGGCTCAACTGTTCCAATATAACCCTGCTTGCTCTTGTCTGCTGCAATGGCATAATAGACGCCTACCAGCGGCTATTATTGGCTCAGAGGAATCCGACCTTGGCTAGTGATGAAAAGGGTCGCAGCGAAGACGCTATGGAGGACTATTTTGCCACAGCAGCAATAGCTGCAGATATGCAGATTGCCGTAGGGGCATTCCTACCAGACAGTTCTGTCAAGCAGAAGATCATCTCCAGCGTGCTTCTGAGTGAGCTTACCAGACTTGGAAATATTATCGAAAGAATAATCCCGTCTAGCAGGAGCCCCGCCATCCCAGCCAGTCGAAATATAAAGGACGGTGGAGAATTCACATCGACTCTAAAGCCACTTCTGAAGGAGAAGCTCAGAGCAATAGTTAGAGTTGTCAAGGCCGAGATAATGGAGACCGACGATATATAATTTTACAAGAGCATGCACGAATGGCTCTGAAGATGCCACGGGCTAGAGCCGTATACCTATATTTGGCTGTTGTACGAGAAGAATTCGCTAGAGAACTAAGTACAGTCGATATAGATCCGTCGCTCCCTCGCTTACGGTAGTTTTCCTTTAGTCTCGCAGGTGTATCCCTTGACTCCTTTCTTGATCTGGTTTCTAGGCGTCTATCGCTTGACCCCTTGCTTATGCCTTGATAGGGCTTGGGCCGCCAAACCCTTGATGAGGTTATTGAGGTAGAGCCTGAATCAGGACTCCGAGCGTAGCTTGTCACACCCGTACTGACCTAATCCCAGCCCTACCGAGCATGCCTGGGCTAGGAAGAGTTAATGTGCCTAATCCTAGCCTGGAGAAGTATGGAGAGGTCCTGAGTGGTTAGAGGACATCTCACTGGCCTTATCGAGCAAGCGTGGCCTGAGATATCCCAGTATTATTTGACAAGTTGGTGGAAATAATGCCAAAGCGGATCAAAGCTGTAATTGCTGGAAAAGGGTGGTGGGTGGTATACAAAGTATTAAGCGCGTGTAACTAGTTATTCGAATCCTCAGTCAATTTCGCTTCTAAATCTATTTCGCGATATCTTCAGATTTCGTTAATAGTCATTTTGAAGTGCGTAGTCCAATGTATATTTTTGTTGTTGGGCGGGCGGGAAGACTTCTCTAGAACTGCACAACAATAGCTAGTTGCGGAGGTTATCGTTTAGTATGTCAATGAGTAGATCGTCAAATGCATTAATTATCTAAAGAACTAGGAGTAACTTCGATGAGCATCAACTATAAATACACACTGATCAAACGATCTCAATATTGATCCGAGCGCATAGCGGGGTGGTGCAAACGGAGACACCTTGCACCTCTGGGTCTATGAGATATCCGACAGAGGTTTCCCCTTCTAAAGGCATGCTGCAAGGAAGCCTTCCGAAGGACCTTTCCTGCCGCCGTGCCTGCGTTATTTCCATCGCTTGGTTACTGCGAAAGACTGCGGCAGCAGCTTTAGCGAGCAACGAGAGTATTTTGATCAAAAAAAACCCAGGGTTGGCCACGGTGGCATGTGTCACATCTTCATACCCCGCCGGCGCGAGACTCGACTATATGTGCCTCTGAGGCAAAACCATGCTGGATAAACTAGGACATGCAAAAGGTTTATCCGGCAGAGGGTAGATAGGCTAGGATTGAGCCTGGCGGGTCTCCCTCAACGTCGTGCAAGAAGCGCTGCGTAAGACCTATTGCGGCGGAGTCAGACTAATATTTCAGGGTATTGATAGAGTGATAGAGTAGATAGACAATCTTCAATTCCCCACTAATCAATACATGCTACAAGCAACTGTGGGTTGAGCTTCTCGTTCCTTCTAGCCTCCGTCCAAAGAACATCACTAAACCCCGACGCCTCTAAAGAGGCTCTCCAGAAAGCCTCGTCAGCCGTGCAATGTTTCCTGCCATCCTCAAAAAGCCACCATCCATCCAGCAGCCCAAACACCAAATCTAGCCAGTAAAGCCTTGTGGTGAACTCAATAAGCGCACAGAAACCCCCCGGGCGGAGAAGCTTCCGGATATTGGTGCAAGACACTTGGAGACTTTTAGTGGCGTGTATGCAATTGGTCGATATCACTGAGTGGAAACGACGCTGCAAGGTTTCGGGAGGCGTCTGCTCAATATCGAGGACGACGTACTCCATACAGCCTGCCGGGAGGTGCCTATATCTGTTCTTGGCGGCAGCAAAGAAAGAAGATGAGATGTCGGTGAAAGTATACTTGAATGGTATCTTAGCGTTGACCAGCATCTCAACCATGAACTTTGTTGTCCCGCCCAGACCAGCACCAACCTCCAGGATCTCGATGCACCCGCCGTCTCTCTTCACAATGTCGGAGAAGATGCACTTGAGAAACGCTGCGAGATACTTGGAGGCCGCTACGGACATTGGAGCGTTGGTGTAGAAATCCTGGAGCAAGTCCTTATTCTTGCCGAACAAAAGCTTGATGGGGTCCACAGCACCGGTAATACACTCGGCGAACTGCGAGCCTGTAAGATTCAGGAGCCGATGCATGTTGGCGTACAGAGGGTGGTGATGAACAAGGTTGTCGAAGATGATCTGAGATGGTTGTTTGCCGGTGGTGGCTGACGTGCGTACGTATTCGTTACCTTGGCGATTGACAATACCCCCATCTTCAAGGATTTGAAAGATGGCGCCATTAAATACTCGCCTATGTTTAGCCAAAACATTATCCGGGCACATCACAGCTGTTCCCGGTGGAAGCTCATCCAGTGACACGCCTAACCTGAAGAAAGATTCATTAATGTAGGCTAGGACCAGCTGTCTTTGCGCAGGATAAACCTCGGCCCAGAAATTGGCGGAGCCCGTCTCTGCCGCGAACGGTGCGGCAAGATGGTTAACGCCTGCAAAGGCGCTTTGAGGGGTCATTCTGGAAGCAGCACGGTGCATAGACGTCGATGGAGACACCACCACACCTATACCATGTCAGCATCGGCAACCACTGCAAAGGGATATGAGCGGCTAGGACAAGTGCGAGGTTGGTGTTCCCTGCATACCATGTGTACTCGTGCTATAACCGAGTGTTTTTGCAACTTCAGACAAGGTACAACAGTCCCTGAAGAGGGATGCCGGCAGCTCAACCCCAGTTCTATCGGCTACAATGTCGAGAATGGAAAACCTTGTAATAGGATCCAGGCCGATCTCGTCGAAGAGGATATTGCCATCGGCATCCCCGAGTTCAACTCCAGTTTCGGTAGAGATGGCCTTCCGGAACACATCGAAAATCTCCGGACCACTGAAGATTGGTGACTGATACGTCGCCATGGAAACGAAGTGTCTCCGGGTCTGGCTTCTGTGAGGGTTGACGATGAAATTCTAGAAAAAAAAACTTGAAAAATTGCGTAGATGTACTCTGTCGACTACAACGAGCCCTGAAGTGTTGAAGCCGGTGATGAAGGTGGCGTCCTTTTTGCGAATTGTGGACTCTGATCCGTGTTGTACTAAGGGCCATGTATTGACCCCGAGCTGGAGGGTTCAAGCAGTTTTCGTGGCCGATTGATATAAACAACTGCTGTCAAAGAATATAGCGTACCTTGCTTGGGCCGAAATCCCCGCTATAAGTTGTCAGCCCTAGCTTAAGAATCCCGGGATTAGATCTCCGTCGACCTCGAAAAGGTTAGGATCCGGTCTCCAGCCTTTGGAATCTAAACCGGATCCTACGGATTTCCGGACCAGGAAAATCCATAAAATCGCCAAGTAATTCCTGTTTCGGATGGAGAAAAAATGCCGCGTCTGTGAAGTATGATAGGGCGACAGTACGGTCGCCTGAGCACTCCTGGGTATGTATTGTACGTGAACGGACTTACTTTACCATAACAGATAGCTGGCGCTTAACATAGCGCTCTGTACCATGAGATTCTGCAATAGATTGGAGGCGGCAAGATATCCAGGAATAAGCGGATTAACAAGCACTGGTGGTGATTTGCACTTTTTTATAAGTGATTATCACAATCGAGAGTAAAACCAACCAGAGAAGTTGTCCAGTGATCCGAACAGCGATTCGCCGCTTCTCTCGCGGTTGGCTTGGAAGAAATGTTGAATGGAAGCCTTGTACTTGTGAAGGACAGACCTGTAATCTCTTGCGGAAGAGATACATTCTAGAATTGCGGCATAATAGAATCAGACGCGGAATACTGACGTGTATCTAAGACCGCTGTTTAAAGTCTGCTTGTATCAAAGTGCTTAACACTGTTCTACAGAGTCGGCACCTGGCAAGTGTATGTCGACTGCAGTAATCACGGCTTGCTTACTCTAGCTGTAGGAGCTTAATGTTTCCCTCTGGTATACCCACACGCCTTAGCGATAATGTGTACAAATATGCCCCGTTTGCAATAATGCAATTGATTCAATCACCCCTTACGGATTTATAGTATAGGATGTTTTCGTCCCACACGAGTGGTGACAGCAGGTGCGTCGACGGATTGCGATCTGCCTCGAACACATTTTCGAAATCCACCAAAGGAATATCTGCCTCGCCCAATGCACTTGGGACCTCTCCGGAACCAGAGCCAGTGGTCAAGAGTACAGTAGAGGCCGAGCCTGGGACGGAGTATCCACTTAGAATTCGACCACTCTGTCCCCCGCTGGGCTGCTGGCCGCTATGATGACTTGCTGTTGCTTGCATTTGCTGCATCAATGCGACTATCTCTGCGGAGATCACCTTGTCTCCACTGCGCTCGTAAAGCTGATACCATCCCTGGAGAAGTGGCCATGCGCGCTGTACGAGGGTGATGTCGGCGCAGACGTTACATTCGCCGATCGCTATGGCGAGGGCGGACCAAGGCATTTTGAGATACCACCGAAACCCCTCGCTACGCGAATCCGTTTGGACTGTCTGCATCTTCTTTAGGTAACCCAATGCTTGGCGTAGAAGTTCCGAGTTTCTGCTTCCTTCAGCACGGTTGGCTTGCTGCGCCATCATGCTCTGATGCCCCTGGACATCTTTAGTATGCTGTGAATATGTACTCAGCGCCGCAAGCCGAACTGCCGCCACCAGGCACTGTATACTGTGACACGTGAACCACGCGTATGCCGAAGAATCAGGATCACAAAAGCGCAGCAGGCAAAGAGATGCTTGTTCAAAGAGACGAATTTGGGACTCTTGCATCTGCTGGCCATGTAAGCGGTTCGAGTAGGCCGCCACGCCGCTCCCTGTGCTTGTCTTCCTGTCATCAGCTAGATCGGAAGGAGGAAGTCTTAGCCGATTGCCCGCGAGTTCAACTTGGTAGTTAATAAGGGTGAATGTTGTGTCAGTAAGTCCTTCGCGGTCTGTGACTGGAGTTGCTGTTGTAGGGTCGAAATCGGAGTCATTAATATGTTGTACGCGGGCTAGGGCTGAAGCTGCTTCTCGATAACTGATTAGAGGCTCCGATAGCTGGGCCACAGAGGATTGTATGTCCAACAAGCAAATGGTCAGCCAAAGTCGGCTCCGTGCCTGTTGGTCGAAGAATGATTCGTCCAGAGGGTCTTGGTGTAAACCGAGAGACCTAGCGCTCCTGACGGCCACGGCTATCAACGTCCGCACGGCCATGCTCTTGTCATGCGCCCTCCTACTGATCTTGATGGTGAATAGGTTAGCACCCAGTTTTCTCTTATTACGGGAATAAACACCTTAAACGTACAAGGTATAATACGAAAGCTTGAAGTGTGATTATATCACGAGACCTTAGTAAATCTGATTTGGAAATTGCTGCTTCGCAAGCCGTCTGACATGCTGACACCGAATTGATTTTGCTGGTATGGAATATCGCCTGAGATTGATCCTCGGACATGCTCATTGTAGCAGCATAACATACTGCGAGACTCAGGGCTTCGAGTGGGGGATGATCGTCTGGGTATGCCAGGTATTTCTCCCCCCGCAGCATCCATCTGCTTAACGTTGGTCTATGAAGGAGTTTTAATATGGGGTCAACGTTTTGGAGATAGATCTGGCATAGCTCGGCTACCGGCATCTTGCCTCGAGAACACGAGTCGAGATCTGACAGCGCTGGTCCTGAGAATTGCTGATTCCCCATATCGGTGTTGCTTGACTCCATCACCATAGCATCAAGAATCCGGGAGTTCTATCGATTTCTTGTCAATATACTGTTCAAATGGTCATAGATGTGCACCCCGTGCCTGCCCGATTTGATTTTTGATCAGTCATACCTCATTGATGAATTCTCCTCCAAAGTAATTTTGCTCATAAGCTTGAGGGTGCTGAAATTGGCCATCTGCAGGAACACTTGTGGGACATGGCAAAGGGGAGATGTGAGACTCTACGCCTGAACTCTCTGATGCCTGTAAACATGGTCTTAGCTTCCGTTTCTCCCATTTCTGTCTTCTGGATTGTATAAAGTGAACCAAAAAAAAAAAAAGGCAGAAGAGGTTTTACTTGCAAGTAACAAGTTCGGGAGGGTGTCGAGTTTCAAAACTTACTGGGAGTTTGGACGGCTTCCCAGGTTGATCATTTTCTCCACTGGCAGTCGTTGTCGAATCCAACCCCGTAATAAAGCTCTCAAGCCTCAGAACTTGCTCACCCAGCCCTGAACCTGCTGTTGCCAAGGACGCCTTCTTAGATTCTTGGGTTTGCTCCCCGCCACCTCTGCTCGGTGACGAGTTTCGACGTGAAGTATGGGCATAGCGGCCTCTTGGCAATCTCCGCCGATAAACAGGTACGCATCCGACGCCATAAGAAACGCAATTTCCGCAAGGAACAAGTCTATCACATTTGAGCTTGCGGTCTTTGCAACTCGTACAGCTGAGTTGGGGAACTCCTCGCTGGCTTGGGCTCGGGCCAGAGCCGTTCAAGACAGTCCCCATTTGCCGCGCTTGTAACTCTTCACGGCTAGCTTTGCTCTCCATAGAATCCGTCGAGGTGATATAAGCCCTAGGTGAGAGCCGACGATGAACCAAGCTCGTACTGTGACTGGCCGACTCTCTGGTATACGAGCCTATGATACCACTGTGGCGTGTCTTTGCCCAGCTCTGCCAGCACAAGCAATCTTCGAGGCCAAAGCCAAACTTGTTGGTACTAAATGGTGTAAGCTAAGCAATAGCCTAATACAGATTGGGCTGCAAGTGTCCGTGTTTCTAACTCGTTGTGGCTGTGGTCTCCGAACTTGAGGCTGATCTTGTCACGCATACGGGGTTCCGGAGACCCGATATCTCCGTCCGGGCACTCGGCCCGAGATAGATTAGCAAATGTCCGGTATTGAGCATACCACTTTTGTGCATTAAACACTTGGGAGCGTGGGATCCAGTAGTGCTCTAATACACAAAAGTGCAAATTTAGTCCCCAATACATACGCAATAGAAAAGTGGAAACGAATTGACGTGCATTGCTGGTAAAGCGCTGGTGACAGGCTCAGGCGCCGCAAAAAGTACTGCTGTTTCAACTCATCCATTATTTCTTCTGTGTCGACTTTTGGCTCCATCAAGATCTTTATCCGAACCAAGCAGTGCCGAGGCGAAAATGACTGCTGACGATACTACACAAGTGCAAGGGCAACGGCCAGACTATCGAGTCTACAAACATGTACGCCCACTGTTTGATGGAGATGCCGCTGGTGCAGTAGATGGTGCAGTAGATGATGCAGTCAATGGCAAGGTGTGTGCGAGCAGCTGGGATTTTCCAGGTTTGGCGGCATTTGACTTTCGCAGTAAGTGCTCTTCGCCTCAAACAAGATCCCTACACTTGAGCTTCGATGAAGCTAAAATATCCTCTGAATTTGGGTGATGTTACAACCTCACCAACGGCCAGAATGCTTTCCGCGATCGCGTCCACCACTCTCCGTGATGATGACTTTCAACAGGATCCCACTACTCTCAACCTGGAATCCTGGATCGCTAAGCTTACTGGCAAAGAGGCTGGTCTCCTGGTAGTCAGCGGAACCATGGGTAATCAAGTCAGTATCCGGACACACCTCCAAGGGCCACCACACAGTGTTGTTGCAGATCACAGAGCCCATATTTTCACCCACGAAGCAGGAGGCGTTGCGAGCCTGTGCGGCGCCATGACCGTTCCCGCTGAGCCGTCAAATGGCAACTACCTGACGCTGGAGGACCTTGAGAAGAAGACGGTCACGAGATTTGGACATGTCACTGATTGCCCTGCTAAGCTGATTTCGCTGGAAGTCCCACTGGGCGGCGTCATTATGCCCCTCTCTGAATGCCAACGGATCAGTAACTGGGCCCGGGAGCACGGCATCATTATGCACCTCGACGGAGCCCGTCTGTGGGAGGCAGTTGCAGCTGGAGCTGGCTCTCTGAAGGACTACTGCGCGTGCTTTGACAGTGTCAACCTCTGCTTCTCGAAAGGGCTTGGTGCTCCTATCGGCTCCATCATTGTAGGCACGCGCAGTTTCCGTGAGCGGGCGCGGTGGATTCGCAAGAGCATTGGAGGAGGGCTGCGCCAGTCCGGCGTCATATGCGGACCTGCCAGAGTAGCTGTGGAAGATACCTTTTTGGGTGGCAAGCTGCAAGAGTCGCATACTCGAGCGAGGGAGATCGCGAGGATCTGGGAGACTCACGGTGGCAAACTCACCTATCCCGTCGAAACCAATATGGTTTGGCTGGATCTCGGGCCTACAGGAACCAGCTTGAAAGAATTCATCGAGAAAGGGGAGGCCCTGGGTTTAGCTCTTATGGGGCCAAGACTGGTAGTGCACTATCAGATCTGTGATGAAGCGGTCAGGGGACTGGAAATCTTGATGCAGTCATTACTGGCAAAGAAAAACGAGAGCAATGTATTTTAACTCTCATATTCCCGAGAATAGGGCACCTAGTATTTATCTTGTGCTCAGTTAGATGACTTTATACTTTCAATGAGTTTCACTGATGCGTATAAAAGATCTTCCATGCAAATCTTTCAGCAACATAACTAACACCTTATGTTCGCCTTTACCCATAGAAAAGGGGGAAAAAAAAAAAGGAAAGGTTATAGCGAGTGGAGACATCACTCTGGCTTTTCGAGCTACTTGTCATTTGCCTGCACCAACACCATGAGGAGTAATCTAACAAACGAACAAGATATGTTCACGTAAAACTTCAAATACCTGCGACCCGAATATCCTTCATTCTACCTCAAGCGGAGGACCCTGTAGCTACAGACCGTACTATCAACACAGGGAGCAGGTTATTTCTAATTGGAAAGCTGACAATTCCTACCATGACCCCACAAAGTAGATAATCTCTCCTTCACACTGAGATGAGACTCTCGCCGCGCTCCATTCCACCGGTCAGGATTGGAGCTTTCTCTTGCTCTTCATGTGGAGCCCTAAAAACTTCAAATTTCTCATCATGCCATGATTTGGCGGTGACCAGACGTCCAACGCTGTCCTTGAAGATGACACCATTCTCAGCCCGCAAGAAGTATGCAATACTATAGCGGTCCTCATGCTGAAGTTCATGTGTGGGCACTACTCTGTGGACCGCAGAGCATAGACGATTTCCAGAAAGGAAGCGCAACGTGTCACCGACATTGATGATAGCGTGGTTCTTCTTAGGTACCACGAATCTCCATCCGCCCGGATTCCTGGCAAGCACCTGTAAGCCCCATTGATGACACAGGAGAAAGGTCAATGTGCCGAGATCGGTGTGCTTGCCATGCCCTACGCCAACATCGGCAGTCCCCTGCTTTGGATAGCGGAACAAGGACAAGGTAGTGAGAGACTCTTTGCCATCAGAGTGGAAAGAACCCAGGTTTGTGTTTCCGTCGGGAAATAGGGCGGTGCCAAAGTTACCTAGAATGGTCATGACAACCTCATGTGCGGTGGCGCAGAAGCGAGAGATCAGGTTGTAGTTCTCCGCAATAACCGGAGCGAGCAAGCTGCTTCGCGAACTAAGTTCATCTTTCGATGCCTTGCCACAGTTTGGTTAGAGACTAATCGTTATAGGGTGCCAAAGCGTGATTATTTACCTTGAGAGACTCGTAGTAATCTGGCCGACCTTTCACGGCACCAGACGATGTAGCAACAGGCTCATATCTGTAGTTGATTTAGAATGTGTACCCCAGGAGACTATGTCACCCAGATTTCCATGAGCAAGGTCCGACGCACCCATGTGTATCACTCATACGGTGATCTTTCATTTTTTGATCATCATCGAGGTGGAAGTACTGTCCCATCAAGTCCAAGACAGCATTCCAGTCTTGAAGAAAGCTATCATCGGAGCTAAGATCGAGATAGAAGAAGCCTTGCCTTTCGCCAGCTTCAAGGAGCTTCTTTCGTTCACCCTCGTCATTTACTCTCAACCGAGCCCAATCGATTGCCGCGAGGGACGCATCGCCGAGAACCGGTAGGTCTTTTACTGTTGGAGGATCCATGTTGAAACTAGGTTTCGTAATAGTGCAGCAAGAAGAAGAATTCGTAGCCAACCACGGGAGCAGACTTCGATTACCAGTGAAGCTTCAGGGCCGAACGGGAAACCGGCCAAATGATATTTTTTATGTCTCGCAGCTGTATGTCACTCCCGCCATGCTCTCTCCCTCTCCAGAGTATAGTGTACCCACCAGGTCATCCCAATGGTGTGGCATGATTTAGTAACCGCCTACTTGGTCGGCATTCCGCAGATGGCGCTTGTTCCCCTAAGCTGACGGTTTTCCGGAGCCGGGCGTTTTGTCGGCCATATTCTTTTCGGGCTTTAGCTCGCTTACTATGGAGCTGCCGCAGACAGGGATTCGCGCGCATGTATGTTGATCGGTGTTGCTCAGCATCGGACTCCGCTCACCAGCTAAACCAGGCCCACTTTGGAGATATCTTGAATACTTTCGGTTTGCAGGGATAAGGGCTCGTATGCAGCGCTCATTGGGTTGGTCCAAAAACCGGAGTTACGGAACGAGAATATCTAAAGCTATTCATCTGAATGCTGGGTAGTTCGTAAATGGTCCAGATCCAGAGCTTCCTTTTCTTTTCAAAGGTGCTGCAGAGCCCGTCCATATTAGACACAAGCTAGCACATTGCAGAGCTGGTCGTGCTCGTTGTAGAATTTTTTTTTTCTCACCACTTCGTCTATCCAGCACCTGTCATGATCACAAAGTCGCCACAACGTTAGCATACCAGTAGCACTCGCAGCGATGGCTGACATCACCCATCTCGAAGCGGCTGAAGTCAAACCCCTGGAGGGCAATAGAAGCAAGGTTGTCTTCTTTGGAAATGAATTTCCCAGTGATGACTTGAAACTTCTGTTCCGCCGTCTCCACCGGCACAGCAAAGACAGACGATTTCGTTTGTTAAGCGCCTTTATCCAAGAGGCGACGTTGGTTCTTAAAGATGAGATCTCTAAGCTCCCGCAACTTTTACAAGACCAGGTCCCGCATTTCGAGTCCGTCTTGACTCTGGCAGAGCATGGCGACTTTCGCCAAGGTGGCCTGGGAGCAGCAATGGAAAGCGCTCTATTAGTTGTACTACAACTTGGTACTTTGATCGGGTAAGAACCCTCAAGTGACTGTTATGGCAAAGCCAAAGCTAACAGAGCCTTTTCTTTTTCTTTTTGAATAGAGCACATGAGGCAGAGGATATAGAATTAAATCTGGACTCTTCCCCCACCACTCTTGCCGGCTTGAGTATTGGCCTCTTTGCTGCTGCGGCTGTGGCATTATCAAATACGCTCGCTGACGTGCTCAGAAACGGAGCGGAGAGCCTAAGAGTATCCTTTCGCTTGGGAGTCTACGTTGACGACTTTTCTCGGAAGCTCGAGGCACCTCAGCCTGATGCGACGCCGCAGAGCTGGGCTCATGTTGTTACCGGCATGGAAGCAGAAGATGTCCAGGCCGAGTTGTCCAAATACAATGCGGAGTCAGGCGGCCCCGAGCTCACCAAAATCTTCATCAGCGCAGCGGATAACAACTCGGTGAGCATCAGTGGACCACCGTCGCGCATCAAGGAAGCCTTTCAGCGCTCTCATGCCTTGAGATATTCCAAGTCCTTTGCTCTGCCGGTGTATGATGGGCTGTGCCATGCACCGCACATCTACGGGCAGGAAGACATCAGTGCTGTTCTCGGCGAGTCAGCAGCGCTCATTCCTCCCTCGCGCCCAGTACGACACTCGCTGCTCTCATCCCGAAGCGGCAAGCCCTTCACTGCGGCGACAGCTGGCGAGTTATTCGAGGAGATCAGCACAGAGCTTATCACAGGGACCATCTACCTGGACAATATCACAGCGAACATTATCGACCGCATTGGTTCTGGTCTTTCCGGTCCACCGCACGAGTTACAAGTCGACACTTTCAGGACATCCATTGTCTTTAAGGGTATAATGGAAACCATTCAGGCCGCATTTCCTGAGATTCAAGTCAAGCGAAATGATTTTATCGATTGGATCTACAAAGATTTTGGTCATCGTCGTCCCAGTTCCCATGCCTACTCTAAATTAGCCATTGTTGGCATGAGCTGCCGTATGCCCGGAGGCTCTAACGATCTCGAGGAGTTCTGGGAACTGCTAGAGCAAGGTCGTGACGCTCATACGACTGTACCTGAGGATAGATTTGATCTGGATGCGCATTATGACCCGTCTGGAAAGACTGAGAATGCCACTCAGACTCGCTTCGGCAATTTCATTGACCGTCCTGGCTTCTTCGATGCTGCATTCTTCACCATGTCTCCCAAAGAGGTATGTTTGTGCTTCCATTCCCCGACCCTCCAGCCCCCTGCTAGATCCAATCCTAACCACTCTGTTAACTGTTGGCTAACGCGACCCTCGATGAACAGGCCAAAGAAACGGACCCAATGCAGCGTCTTGCTCTCGTGACTGCTTATGAAGCTATGGAGATGGCGGGTGTTGTTCCAGGCCGCACTCCATCAACCCGTTCGGACCGTATTGGTGTCTACTACGGCCAGGCCAGCGACGACTGGCGCGAGCTCAATGCATCACAGAACATTGGCACTTATGCGGTTCCTGGAGGCGTCCGCGGTTTTGCCACAGGGCGTATCAATTATTTCTTCAAATTCTCGGGGCCTTCCTTCAATATTGACACGGCTTGCTCAAGTTCCATGGCTGCGGTACATGCCGGTTGCTCTGCCTTGTGGGCAGGCGAAGCTGATTCCATAATTGCCGGCGGCTTGAATGTGATCACTGATCCTGATAACTATGCAGGTCTTTGCAACGCTCACTTCCTATCCAAGACTGGCCAGTGCAAGGTCTGGGACAAGGATGCAGATGGATACTGCCGATCCGACGGAATCGGATCCATCGTCATTAAGAGACTCGAGGACGCCGAGGCTGATAATGACAACATTCTAGCTGTGATCCTTTCAGCTGCGACGAATCACTCTGCG
Organism: Aspergillus foveolatus; assembly: GCF_047715535.1. Lineage (NCBI taxonomy): Eukaryota > Fungi > Ascomycota > Eurotiomycetes > Eurotiales > Aspergillaceae > Aspergillus > Aspergillus foveolatus. The sequence goes on along the minus strand of NW_027396155.1, from coordinate 28,758 downwards.
GAAGCCATTTCAATTACGCACCCGCACGCAGGCGCCCAAAGAGACAACTACCGGCAGGTTCTTCGCAAGGCTGGAGTCAACCCACTTGATGTAAGTTACATTGAGATGCACGGTACTGGCACCCAGGCTGGCGATGCCATCGAGTCCGAGTCTGTTCTGGACGTCTTCGCTCCACTCACACCGCGTCGCCGTCCGGATCAGCGGCTTCACCTTGGAGCAGTCAAGGCCAACATAGGACACGGGGAGGCCGCCGCTGGCATCTCATCCCTGATCAAGACACTACTATGTTTCCAAAAGGAACAACTGCCCCCGCACATTGGGATTAAGACAGAGATCAACCCGACTATCCCCAAGGACCTGGAGAGACGCAACGTAGGGCTCGATATGGCTCTCACACCATGGCCAAGGGAGGCAGGAAAGAAGCGTCTTGCTTTGGTTAACTCCTTCGGTGCCCATGGAGGCAATACTACGCTCCTTCTGGAAGACGGACCCGAGAAACGCAAGTCTCGGACTAGCAACGTGGAGACCCGCTCTATGCACCCCATTATCATATCAGCCAAGAGCAAGAAGTCACTGCAAGCAAACCTAGAGAACATCATCTCTTACTTGGAGAAGAACCCGGAGACGGACCTATCCGATCTCTCGTATACTCTGTGCGGCCGGCGTATGCATCACCCTTTGCGTATTGCCACGACCGCGGGCACCATCTCCGGTCTGCAGAAGTTCCTACGCTCCTCCCTGGAGAACGAGGCTCATACAAAGGTGTGGCCTGTTCCGTCGGATGCACCACCTGTTGTGTTCACCTTCACTGGGCAGGGCTCTACAAGCCGAGGCATCCGCCAGGACCTCTTTGACGACTCGCCATTCTTCCAGGGACAGGTTCTACAACTTGACAGACTTGTCCAACGCCTGGGCTTCCCCTCAGTCGTACCTGCTATCACTGGGAGCTCCGAGGAAGATGTCGATTCCCCGGTAACAAGTCAACTGAGCATCGTCGTTCTCGAGATAGCCCTTGCCCGGTACTGGTCATTGCTCGGTGTCCGACCTAGTGCTGTCATCGGTCACAGCCTCGGAGAGTACTCAGCACTGGCTGTTGCTGGTGTTCTGTCCGTTGTGGATGTCTTGAATCTTGTTGGACGCCGCGCCCAGCTTACAGAAAAGCTCTGTGTTCCTGGAAGCCACTCTATGCTTTCTGTCGCAGTTTCCCCCGCAGACTTGGACGAGGTCTTAAGGAGCGATGCCAAAACCGCCAAGTCCAACTATACAGTATCGTGCAGGAACACCTACCATGATACGGTCATTGGAGGTCCAAAGGAGGAGATCAGCATTATTCGACAAACGCTTGAGAAGAACAGCTACAAGTGTGTGCTATTGGATATCCCCTTCGCTTTTCACACGGCTCAGATGGATGCAATACTCGATGAGCTCGAGAATATGGCGGAGAAGGTGCATTTTAAGGCTCCAAGTATCCCAGTTTTGTCGACCCTGCTTGGGAGCGTTGTGTTTGATGGCAAGACGATCAACGCGGAGTACATCCGCAACCAGACACGCGGTACTGTTCGCTTTGCCGATGCTGTCGAGGCCGCTCAAGATCTCGGTATGGTTGATGAGAAGACACTTTGGGTAGAATGTGGACCACACCCCGTCTGCGTCAGCTTCGTGCGAAGGTTGATGCCTCCAGCCCGTGTCGCCGCATCATGCCGTCGCAATGAAGAAAATATGACGACCATTGCCAAGAGCCTGGTCACACTGCACCTTGCTGGTGTTACGCCGTGCTGGCATGAGTACTTCAAGCCCCATGAGCCGGCTTTGTCGCTGATCATCAATCTCCCCAAGTACAGTTGGAATGAGACCAACTATTGGATTCCGTACCTCGGTACCTGGACACTGGACAAGGCTCTCCTCAAGTATGGCGGCCAGTTCCTCCCCAGTGGCAGGGCAGGGCAGCCAATGTCTATTCCAGCACCTCCTGCAATCCGCTCATCACTCATCCACCAGGTTCTTTATGAGTCAATTGAAGCCACAAAGGCCACGATGCATGTTCTCTCCGACATGCAGCATCCAGATTTCTTAGCTGCAGTATGGGGACATAAGATGAACAACTGTGGCGTTGCGACATCATCTATTTGGACCGACATGGCGCTAACAATGGGCGACTACTTGTACCGCCGGCTTGTGCCCCAAGTGAAAAAGGTGAACATGAATGTCAGCGACCTAGAGGTTCTGCACGCGCAGGTTGCCAGCAAGACCAAGGGCTGTTCTCAACCGATCAAACTCGAGACTCATCTGGACTTGGATAGCAACTCGATGTCATTGGCATGGTTCAATGTCAGCGCTGAGACAGGCGAATGCTCCTCCGAGAATTTTGCATCTGCAGTGGTTCGATTCGAAGATCCTCTGTCCTGGAAGGCTGAGTGGGACCGAGTGGCACATCTTGTCCTTGGCCGCATCGAGGCACTCCAGCAGATGGCTGTTGAAGGCAAGGCCAATCAACTGTCTAAGAACATGGCGTATACACTGTTCAAGAATGTCGTCGACTACGCAGACAAGTACCGTGGCATTGACACTATGGTTCTGCACGAATACGAAGCGTTCGCCAACGTAACCCTCACATCCGAAGACCACGGCACGTATCACACGCCGCCTCACTGGATCGACCCCGTCTGCCATTTGGCTGGTCTAATCATGAACGGAAGTGATGCATCTAACACTCGGGACTACTTCTACGTTACGCCTGGTAGTGACAGCTTCCGTTTGCTAAAGCCACTTGAGGCCGGCGTCAAGTACCAAAGCTATGTCCGCATGTTTCCTCTCCCTGTCGAGGCAGGAAGCATGCAAATGCACGCAGGCGACGTGTATATTCTACGAGACCAGGAAATCGTCGGAGTCCTCAGTCAAATCCGATTCCGCCGGGTTCCACGCCTGCTGATGGACCGATTCTTCTCGGCGCCATCAGCTACTGCAGCTACCCTGAGCCCCCACATCAGCCAACAGTCTCAGGATCCTCATCACGCTATTCCAGTAACCAGTCACACCAGAGCTTCCGAGCTGAGCCTTTCTCAACTTAACTCTGGTGCAGGACAAAGCAACAAGAAGCCAGTTCCAGTAACGGCAACGGCACTGAGCAGTCAACCGGTTGACGTGACTGTCGCGACTGCCGAAGTCGGCCAAGGAACACCCAGCACAACTATCAGCCAGCTCACGCCTCCGCCCAGCGAGGGCAGCAAGGCAGATCAAGAGGAGACAGAGTCCAGCCTGATGGGCCAGTGTCTGCGCGTCATTGCGGACGAGACGAATCTCGAACTAGCCGACCTGACTCCCGATGCCTTGTTCGCACAACTCGGGGTCGATTCACTGATGTCGCTCGTCCTTTCTGAGAAGTTTCGTAGCGAGCTGGGAATCGAGATCAAGAGCTCTCTGTTCCTTGAATGCCCTAGTATTGGTGAAATGAAGGACTGGGTAGAGCAGAACTGTTGATCTTAGGCTATGCACTGCTTTATGTCATTTGCTGTTTCTGTCGATAGCAAGATTGAATATTTTTTGTCATCAAAAGGGGTTTCTGCCAAATCAGACTTCTGTAACTTCCTAGCAATGTCCAGCGCCTCGCTCCGTTAGATAACCGACGATTATTGAGTGAGGGCGTCCAATAATAGGTTGAATCCTGCTTCATACGTTGACCTTCCTAATTCGGAAGATCTGATGCCCCGAAGCCCCAGACAGACTGTCAATCAGGAGATCGCCACCTTCATTTGTATCCATTTCGCAAAGCTTTGCGTACCTAAACGGGTAACTTGGCCAACTCGGCACTAGTAGTCCCTTAGGGAATGCAGCTCATCAGGACATAGTCTATATTATACATAGTATCTGGCTTGTGGCCAGACTTTCCGCACAGATTATGCCTTTGCTACTTTTCATACGCTCTAGAATAGAACATACTACTGAGTGATACGGCACAAGGTTGGAGGTTTCGGATGTACAACTTGAATTTGGAAACGGCAACACATCAGTACGCCAACATATCAATTCTTTCTTGCCCACTCCCGATACCAGTCCAAACAATCACCATTGGACACGCTCCTACTATATTCCGCCTTCCTGTTGGTCGCACTCAGAATCTGCTTTATCAAAACTTCCACCTTCTTCCCATTGGTGGTCACTGGGATTTCTGGACAGGCATCTACGATACTGGGGACGTAACGAGGAGAAAGATTCTTTCGCACAGCATCCTTAATCCCGTTCACCAGCTGCGTTGTAAACTCATGCCCGTCTCTCATCTTGACGAATAGGATCACGGTCTCGTCGGTGTCTTTTTCTCTCCTCCTACCCACGCAAAGAGAGTCCTCGATATCGTGTGTAAATTGGGCCAGCAGAAGGTTATATATCTCCGCACTGCCGAAACGTACTCCGCATGGATTGAGGATACCATCAGACCGACCGAGCATGACAAGGCCGCCAGTTTGAGGGTTAAAGCGTATGAAATCACCGTGAGTCCAAACGCCTTCGAAGCGATCAAAGTATGACGACTTGTACCTTCGCTCTCCATCTGGACCCCAGAATTTGACCTGAGTAGGGTTAAACCGTCAGCAGAAATCTCTTGGTCATACCTCGTGTAAAGGCACCGGAACAAGGCATAGCTGTCGCTTCACTTACCGGTTGACTGGGGAAAGGCTTGACGCAAACTAGTTCTCCAGGATTTCCAGTCGCACTCACGTCATTCCCATCAACGTCCCAAGCCCTAACTGACATGCCGAGGCTGGTTACCTGAATCTCTCCCGCATATACTGGGTTCAGCATAGAAGGAACGCCAAAGTCGGAGATAATGTCTGTTCCCCCAGAGATGGACCCGAGGTTGACATGACCGAAAGCTCTGTAAACGTAGCGGAATGTCGACGGCGCCAAGGGTGACCCTGTGGAGTAGACAGCCTTGAGTGTCTTGAGCGTCAGGCCACATTGTCGGGGCAGCACCTCGCTCTGTTCAAGAATGGACAGATACTTGGCGCTAGTGCCGAATTGGGTGATTCCAAGTTCATCAATCAATTTCGGCATCGCGAGATTGTCCCTGACTGATTTCCCATCGGCGGAGCGGTAGTGGAAAGGCGACCCGTTCAACAAGACTACGGTGATGCCAGATGCAAGGCCGGAGACGAGCCAGTGCCACATCATCCACATACACGTGGTAATAAAGCAGAGTCGATCGCCCGGTCGTATATCACTCTGGATGACATGCTCCCTCTTGTGCTGAATGAGTGCACCTATAGCTCCATGGACAATGCATTTGGGTATGCCTGTTGTTCCAGAGCTGTACAGGATATAAACAGGGCTTTCAGCTGGGAGTTGGACAAAATCGAGCGTTCCTCCGTTGCTGGAAGGAAGTATAAAGTCACTGTACGAGATCACCCGCGTGTTGGCGCATCGATGATCCAGATCGGTAGGCTCCGAAGGGGAAGTCGGCAAGATGATAGCGGCTGTCAAGGAAGGGAGTGCTGCTATAATCTCCCGGACTTTAGATAAGGCGGAAAAGTTTTTGCCATTGTACATGAGGCCGTTGTCCGCGAACAGGAGTACTGGCTCAATCTGCACCAACCGGTCAAGTGCCGCAGAGACGCCTGTGTCAGGACTCACGGCTGTCCAGATGGCGCCAAGTGAGGTGGTTGCTAGCATGGCAACCAACGAATACGTATGGTTTGCTATGAATCCAGCAACTCGGTCGCCAACCTGCACGTTCATGGCCTTCATACCAGCTTGGCACTGTCGAACACGCTCACGCAATTCCTTCCACGTAACCTCTTCTCGCGTTGTCTCCGTCACAGCGATGACGGCCAAGGAATGCTCGTCGACTCCCCGGGTAGGGTATAGCAAGTTCTCTGCAAGGTTTATTTTCGCTCCTTCGAACCAGGAGGGCCTCGGCCACATCCGCTCAGCATCCATGACAACCCGGTTGTACGACTCGGAGTGTCGAATTCCGCAATACTCCCATACCTCGCCCCAGAAATCCGAAATATTGTCGGCGGACCAGCGGGAAAGCTCCTCATAAGTTTGGAATGATTTGCCGTATTTCGTGTTCACTCGCTGCAGGAACTCCCAGATCTGGGTATCCTGCGGAGAGTCGTGCTTCCAAAGAAAGCCGCCTGCTGAGGGAGATTGGTCTGTACCACCTAAATCAATATCTGGCGTTGTAGTTGGCAGAAGGCCAACCTCTGGCTGTGCAGAGCGTCCAACGGTTTGACGGAACCTGAATTCACCTCTGATTACCATAGGCAGTCCGCTCACTGTTGCCTTAAGCCCTCGAAAAGTGGCAAGCAGCCAGTCCACGAGGAGACGGCGTGCTTGGAATCCCCCCATATTGCCGTTTGGTGGAAGCAATGAAAGAATAAGCGTAGGTGGTTAGTGGCTAGCTTGCATTGCTCTGATATATCTATTGGAAAGGACAACCTCAGCACCGGAGCATCAGATGAAGGAACACACTATGAGAATATTCCTTGAAAACCACGAGCTGACTCTGGAGACTACTGAAGCATGTTTTTTACGCCTGTATTCAGACTATTCAGACTAAGCCATACAATTCTAGAGTCTAGGACGCCCATCGCCTGCTCCAGCGACGACCTCCAGGGACGAATTAGCCCTAGGTAATGTCGGAATGCAGAGTTCTAAAATTAGGCACCGGCCCGGGAAAAAGACTCGGGGGCAACATTAGCTATCTCCTTCGCCTTGTAAGATTACAAAATCCGAGACCGCTAAGAGAAATCGGGACTACTTTACAAAGCCCGAAGTATCAACGATCACAAGGATTATGTATAATAAAACCCGAGCGGAAAGCGTATGTGCCCCGTTTCTGTCCGCATTCCCTACGCCTTCCCTTGGCAACGTTAGGGTGCGTCTATAGTATATCAAGGTTTGTTCATTCATATTAATTTCTGAAGGGAACAGAGGGCACAATAGTCAATTCCAGTTCGCAAACTGTAGTGCATAAGGTACAGTTACAGATTACAGTTACAGATTCATCTTTTTAGCTTTTTATGAAACAAAAAATGAGTCCTTCAGTTCTGATTGACGATGAAAAAGCTGTTAGAAGCGAAAATAAGGCGGCTCCAGGTCAAGGGGAAGAAAATATCCTAGTAAGTCCCTATTCCAATAGTCCCACTTCTGATTAGTTCCTCTGGGGTGAACGCTAACTCGTGTTTACGTGATAGTCGAAGCCACCGGAGTTGGATGCGCAATTGAACGTTTTCAACACGGTGTCTCGTTTCCTCCCAGACACAGACGAAAATCATTCATTCTGGTGGAGAGTGACCGGCTCACAGGTGGCACGCATGCTGCACGAAGCTCGATACCCGGAGCAGCGCCAGGTCGAGCTGTTGCTATTCCACCGCTTCTATGTAGTGCCACACCTGGGTCCAAAGGCTGTGGCTGCAGTCCCGGGATTCTGGAGCCGTATCGCTCCCGGTATAGGTGATGGGTCTCCAATCAGTTACAGCTGGAGATGGGGCACGGCCCCAAGCTCCAAAGTATCAATCCGCCACTACATGGAGGCCATAGGGCCTCTGACGGGAACACCAGCAGACCCCTTAAATGAGTTCGCCGCCAAAGAGATGCTGTGGGAGCTTGGAAAAAAGTTCCCGGCTACCGATCTGTCTCTTCTGTGGAAGTTTGCCGCTCATATCATACCAAGCCTCACGGATGATAAAACACGCGAGGCTGCGGGCTCCTCAATACTCGTGGGTCTGGAGACCGGCCCCGATAGTGCCACCGTGGACGTCATGGCGGGCTTGATGACTCGGGCTCCGTCGCAAGTGCAAAACATGCTCCATGACGTCTTCCCAAGGGCTATGCGCGATGCCTATGGCGAGGATGCGCCCCTGGACTGTCTAAATGCAGTTCGCGATTTCATTGAGACAGATCCACGCGGAAATCTCCTCACGGTGCTGGGTACGACTGCTATTGACTGCTGCAAGCCAGAGGTCTCTCGGTTCAAAGTCTATGTCACCTCGCGCAGTGCTTCCTTCGATCACATTGTAGCGGTGATGACTCTCGGAGGAAGAAAGCCTGCACCACAACGAACGCTAGACCAGCTGCGGGAGCTATGGTACGGTCTTCGAGGTTTGAAGGCAGATTTCCCTCCTTCACACGAACCGACAGTTCTCCCATGCGTTTACGGTCGATCAGGTCTTCCCAATGGACGCAGTGGGGCCGTTGCTAATGCTAACATCAGCGGCGTAACTTTCTACTTTGACATCCACCCCAAATACGCCATGCCCCACGTTAAGATGCAAGTCGATGTAAGCAAGCACTCCGAGAGTGATTTGGCTGCGATTCAAGCTGTCACCGGCTTCCTCGAGCGCCGGGGCCAAGGTCGAGATGCACAGGCGTACATGAACCTAGTGCGCGGCATGATCACCGAGGAAGAGCTGCGAACCAAGCGCGGTTTCCAAGCCTTCTTCGCCTTGGCCATTAAGGATGATGAGATCGACATTACCTCGTACTTTCTCCCGCAGGTTTACAGGAGATTTGCCCAGATCCAGGATGAGCTCTCGCCAAGGGGTCAGAGACGAAGCCGCTTTGACTCGTATTGATCCGGTGGAGTCCAATAGCAATATATCTGTCTTGCCTTCTCACCCTCTACTTCTAGGTTTGGCTTCTAGGTGTTGATAGAGCCATCTAAGTCTCTGATGTTCTCATAACGTCTATAGTCAAAAATTCATAGCACTAGTCCCTTTTAAACATAATCGATCGCGCGCGAGGATATTTGCTCCATGCGCCTACCAACAACTCAATATGAATTCATTGTTCTGCAACTGTATTAATGCTTGGCTTGCTACATCATTATGTGACAAATAGCCACGTGAAGAATAGTCATCTGGCTGATTCTGTAGTCTTAGCAGTCTTTCACGCTTTTCTGTTATCCTAGTGACTGATGTGCTGGTGAAGAGAAAACGAAGAAGGCGGCAGCAGGTGGCTACTGATGGCTACAGAGAGAATCAAGAATCCTAATTATATATGGACATATCCCCAGCTATTGGGCGCTATAGGCCCGGCTCGGAGAGCAGTTGCTATGCAAATCACATAGGTCTACTTGCTTCGACCGCTCTTTGGCACTTGGCCGGTGCTTGGGCAAATGCAAGAAACAGGGGTTATAGGAAAATGGCGACAGACAGCATGTTGTGGCGTCCGCCATGACTACCATCAGTCTCGGCAGACAACGACAGAGGGGTGAACGACTAAATATCTGTAGCCTGAGGTTTGTTACCTGGCCGAGTATATGTCTTTGCTAAACTACTTGTTCCTCTTGTAGATTTTGCTCAAAAATTCGGTGAATACGCTCTTCTTCAAGCCCTCCGATTCATCCACCTCGTGAATCATCTGTCTGACCTCGGCCACCTTGGCATCCTCGTACTGGATGTATACCTCTTTCAGTTTGAGCTCATCGTAGAGAGCCTTGATCCTTCTCTCGTAGCCATCTCCCTTGCGACCATAGTTCTCTTCCAAGACCAGCCTCTGCTCAGCATTGCACCGTTCCAGCGCCTGGACAGCTAGCCACGAGCATTTGCCGTCCACGATGTCAGTGCCGACCTTGCCTAGCACGGTCGGGTCAGCAAAATTATCAAGGTAGTCATCCTGAACCTGGAAGTAAGTCCCCATCGCCACGAGGATGCGCTCGGCCTGCTCCAAGTTTCGAGCCGAGGCACAGCCGCAGTAAAGCATTGCGAGCGCGACGGGAAGGTGGAAACTGTAGTAGGCCGTCTTGTAGGCGACGATTTGATTGTATGTGGCTTGGTTGAAAGCCGCAAAATTGACGGTCACTGAGTCTTGAGGAGCAACCAGCATGTCGTAAGTTTGCCCTAATTCGATTCGGAAAGACACTTCATGGAACAGTTCCAGCATGTCCACCTAGAACAAGGAGTAAGGATACGGAAGAGTGCCGTCGAGAGGGTTCGTCAAACTTACATATGCTGGGTGACCTCGGAAATGCTTCTTTAACAAGAGGTAAATAGCGCTCTCCAGCATAGGGGCGTCATTGACAGCAATCATGCCAACGTCGGGCACAAGGTACCAGCATGGCCTGCCGCGGCGCGTACTCGAGGCGTCCATGATATCGTCAAGGACAAGCATCATGGCCTGCAGGAGCTCAATCATCCAGCCCAGAGTAGCGGTATGGAAATACTCATCTGGCGCCAGGTCACGTCCGAGAAGGAGCCGCGCCGTATCGATGACAGAGAGTCCGCGGTTGCATTTCCCGCCGATGGCATTGTGACTTAATGACTACAGCAAGAGAGCGACAGAAAGAAGCAGAAGGTCAATATCGTGAGATTGAGGCGCTTCCACAACCAGAGAACTTGCATTGGGAGACGGCAAGGAAAAGGGAAAAGGGGCTTGATGCTGGACAGTTTGTGCGTTCCATACCTTTTCGAACCATTGCCAAACCCGTACCGGGAGTCCGTATTGCTCAATGCACTGCTTTTTGATATCATCCGCCAGGGTAGGGAAGATTCCCTCGAACCTGGTAAGAGAGGCGGAAGCCATCTCCTTTGCTCATAGGATAAACCTTGGGCTACACTCGACCAAATCTTATTTAGCCGGTGATGCAGGGCTGTCACACCTAGGGCATGTTCAGCGCGAGCGAACGCTGCATAACACTTAATACTCATTTGAATCGCGGGGAGCTCAGAGGATCTAGGCGTCCGTCCGGCGGACAAGCGTGTCTCGGACATCCTGTAAGTCGCAAGTCGCAAGGGCAGGGAAGGGAAGCCTTCCTTTTACCTCTGACCCAATCACACCAGTCTCGACAAAGCCCGAGAGAGCCCCAGCCGAGACGCTGTGGATTCCGCGGGCCCAGGCTACGTGGAATGAGCAATACCTCCTCCGTCTCACGCGACATACCGACCGCTTGCATCTCAACAGTGTACGCCAGTTTAGGGCACTTTCTTCTCTAGTAGGCTCTCTTTTTGGAGTGGTGCGGAGGAGTATGTTGTATGATGTACACATTACAAGACTGTGGGAGGGCCCGGGCGATACCGAACCCCGATCCACCAATCAGAACGTGATATTGCTGTTGGGCACTGTTCCGGCTAGAAGTACAGCAAGATACTCCGTACAGCCCTTGTCCACGCCGCGTCATCCAACAAACGACAATACACTAGCCCCCACCCCAGCCGCGCAGCTGCTCGATTGAGCGGGGACGTTTAGGCCCGAGTATTCCAAGTCCGCAGGCCTGCTTCCCCCCAAAGTCGGGGGCATGTGGCACTTGGCACAGTGGCTCAAAGTTCCTTTGCTCTCGCCTGCTAGCTCCCTATCCATACATTTCTTTGCCGGAAGAACGAGCTATCATCACGCATCAAAGGCATCATGTCGCCCCTGAATATCCTCATTGTTGGCTGCGGCATTGCAGGCCCGACGCTGGCGTCATTTCTGCTGCTGGCGGACATCCCTGCCCCCCAGAAGCCGCGCATCACCATCCTGGAGCGCGAGTCTACACGCAGCGCTCATCTCCGCGGGCAGAACATTGACATACGCGGCGTGGGTGTGACCATCATCCGCAAGCTCGGGCTCGAGGCGCAGATCAGGGCTTCCACCACCGGAGAAGAAGGCGTCCAGCTTGTCGATGAGCATAATCGCGTCTGGTCGGAGAACCGCGTCGATAAGGACAGCACGATACAGATGCCAACCAGCGACATCGAGATTCTCAGAGGCAGGCTGGCTGAGCTGTGCTGGAAGAACAGTCAGAGAGTCAGCGCAGAAGCCGAGCGCAAAGGCGCCAAGGGCATCAAGTATGTATTTGGAGATTATCTCGACGAGATAAAGCAGGATGACAATCAGGTGCATGTGCGCTTCGCCAAGAGCGGAGAGACAAGGAGTTTTGACCTCCTGGTTGGAGCCGATGGTATGCAGAGCCGGACACGGAAGATGGTCTGGGGCGAAGAAGGAGAGAAGGACCGATTGAAGCGGATAGGCATGTATGCCGGCTTCTTCAGCATTCCCCGCGAGGAACAGGACGGCAAATGGAGACGGTGGTTCCATGCCCCTGGCCGGCGCGGTATCATGTTGCGACCAGACAGCCTCGGCGTTAGATCCACTATTTTCATGTATGTGGTGAATGAGAAGGACAGCAGGTTTGAGCAGGTCACGGCTAAAGAGGGTGGCGGCATCGAAGCGCAAAAGGCGCTCCTGGAGGAATACTTCAAGGACGCCGGGTGGGAGTGCGACAGAATCATCCGGGAGATGAAGGCAACCGACGATTTCTACTACGACGCCGTCTCACAGGTGAAGATGGACAGCTGGACTAAGGGGAGGGTGGTGCTCCTGGGCGACGCAGGGTAAGTCAATTATACCTCTATTCTCCCGTTTCAGCATTTGGTCTGCTTCTCCCCAGAAATTCTTACCAACAAATTGGGGGAACCAAAAGTTATTGTGCGTCTCCTATCTCGGGCTTGGGCACGACCCTGGCTTTCAGCGCAGCCTACAAACTAGCGGGCTACCTCCAGCCGTACGTCAAGGGAGAAAGCTCGGATCCTTCAGCTGCGCTTGCGCAGTACAATGCGCAGATGCGACCGATTATCGAGGATGCGCAGCAGCTGGCACCCGGCCAGCCGTATATTATCAACCCAGAGACCGCTTGGGGCGTTTGGATTATGCGAGTCCTCATCCGGTCACTATCCTATACCAGAATCCTCTTCATTGTCGTCAAATACCTTGGAAAGATCCTCCATCTGGGACCTCAAGCAGCGGACCACGTGCCGGTTGAGGACTTTGGCTTTAAGGAGATGTCAGTATGGAAGGAAGAGGATACTGATTAAAGGAGTTGAGGAGGGGGATCATTCCTTAAACCTTTGGCCAAGTTTAGCTCCGAGCGTACAGCATCCTTCTCTCAGATTTTTCTTCCTTTTTTTCCCTGGTCTTTGTGGACTCCGCATGCCATCCCGAGGGAATATCCAGGATTACATTTGCCCAAACTCCGCTCCATTACCCAAGACAGATCATCTCCAAAAATGCCTAGTATGCAGTACAAATTATTGAATGAAAAACCCTAGATATCATATGCTTCCAAAGCTAATGCACATGAATCTGCTTATGAAAAGGTCCTGAGATTACCCTCTTTTTGCTGACTGATACTGTGAGCATGACTACTAGCGTTGACAAATGTTCATCCCATTCCGTCAATGTTTTAGCTTCTTAGTGGCATTAAAGAGGTTTAACTACGTACTATTCAAGGCGCGCAAGGCCAGAACTTTGAACACATACATGCCCTATACGCTACCAAAGCCTTGGGCTTCTCAACAATAGAAGTATGTGCACTTTTATAACGAATCGAATTGAGCGTTAGAAAAGAGCAGTGTGAAATGCTTGGTTGAGCCCTATGATTCTTGTCCAGGTTTCGACGCTCGACACATGCAAAAGTGAGTTGCAAGCAGGGTGGGACTTTTCCAAGGTGTTCTTTAGAAACGTGCGTTTGCTGTCGTTAGAACTAAAAATCTCGTCAATCTGCGTGAAGGGAAACAAAGACCAGTCCCATCTCCATCCGTGCCATTCCATTCTGTCACTGCTTATTGCTAGGTCAGCCAGATAGTGCAGATTTGCAGGCTTATCTGCGAGAAAAGGTGAGATAGAGGGGTTTCTTGACATAAACAGCCCATGACAACTGGTCAGTCCAGTCCTTCGGGGTGTCCTTGTCCAAGTGGATGTTATAGTTCAACAGAAGCTTGGTTATGATGAGTCGGGACTCTGCGTTGGCCAAGTTCTGGCCCAGGCACTATCGTCATCATAATTGTCAGTGATAGGGGCCTTGGGTTACTAAGTACACCGGGGGTCTAGAATCTTACGTTGTAAGCGCCGACGCTGAAAGGGTGATATGGCTTGTGGTCCTCATTCTTGAATTCCGCGGGTGGGTTGGCAAGGAAGCGTTCAGGACAGAAATCATAAGGCCGGTGAAAGTAATCAGTGCTCAAAGCAATTCCCCTTAGTGACATGTTGCAGCCGGTCTGCCATTGTTTTGTGTCAGCTCTCAAGAACATCTCAGTGAGCGTATTCACTTACCCCCTCAGGAATGTACAGCCCATTGGTGTGGCCACCTCCCTTTGGCGGGACACGCCAGAGCAGGGTTGTTACTGGTTGGTAGAGGCGCATCGTCTCCTCCAGACAAGCCGTCAGATATTTCAGCTTGTGGACGGAGAGGTGATCGACCTCGTCCGTTGAGGAAAAGGTTGTCCGGATCTCCTCGACCAACTTCTTCATCGCGTGCGGGTTAGTGCCCAAGTAATAAACCAGACCAGTCAAGAGAGTGGAAATGGTTTCAGAACCTGTTCCAACCAGGGTCACGGCAGAAACAACCATCTCTGGCTTGGTCAGACCTTCACCACTGGCGTTATCATCAGCGCTCTTGATGTCAATCCGGTCCCAGAAATCACCACGGATACCACCAGTTTGAATGCGATCCTCGATTCGGCTGCGAGCATACTTGAAGTTGTTCAGTCGGGCTAGCTGGAATCGCTTAGGAGTGCAGTATGGGGCCAGCCACATCAGCCCGTGCTCACGGAAGAGGAACTTCATCTGGCTGTCGAAAGCAGTTTGGGCAAAGGTTTGCATCTTAAACAATGGTCAGGCTCTCGCACTCCCCACTCTAAAGATGGAGATGCTTACCCATGGATGGACCTCTCCCTTCTCGATACAGTTGAATGGCTCACTCCATCCCAAATCGCTGATGACATCAAAGCCAACCATGACCAGCCTGTTGACCGGGTTAGCCCAAGATTCAGACACAGTGCAAAATGATAACCACTGCTCGTTTGTTCCACTCACCAGTCTGTGATGTTGACAGTCTCCCCAGTTTTGGCGAAACCATCGACCTTGTCGATGAAGATGTCAATGTACTTGCTGATGATTTTCTGTTGCTCCTGAAGGCCCTTCTCAGAGAATGCGTAGTTTAGAAGTCTACGGAACCGAGCGTGCTCTGACCCAGCAGTGTTCATGATGCTTTTGGGGCCGCCTTTGCCCTGAGGAACTCTCCTAGGGTGCCTGGGCCATTGCTCCCTACCTGGAACCTTGGCAAAAATGTCGTGCCACGCTTCCTGGTTGGAGAAGCTGAGTTCATTGGGAGCAATCCGGACGACATGGCCATACTTAAGGTGAACCTCGGCTGTTCTTTGCGGGAGGCGACCTGACCATTGCCAGTAATCCTGTGGTGGATGTTAGAGGTTGCTTTTGCGACCAAAATTATGTTTCGAGAGTGGATATTGGTTAATTCATATCATACCCATGGGATTTTGCTAATGCGGTTGATCAGGGGCCCTGGAACATTGGCCAGAGGATGAAAGAAGAGATTATTAATCGCATCTGCGATGAAATACAGAGCGACAGTACCAACCAGAAGCATGGCTGCCTGGTGCAATGGTGGGAACGACAGCTTCTGCTGGACTACAAAGTCCACGTACTTGTTAAAATCGTGCCCTATAGACTCCATGTTTTCTGTGCAATTTGCGAGCTTGTTTGTCTAATGGGGAAGAGGAGAGGAAAGATTGGAGGCAGTGGGAAAGACAGGAGCCTTCATGTTCCAGAGTTATAGCTCGTCAGCCTCATAGACATTCGCCTATCAAAACCTCCAAGGGCCTGGAAGAACAGCATACCACTTGGCCTCACGACCATTTGAGACTAGGCCATGCGGATCCCTTTCGTAGTCAATAAAAGCCGAAGTGATTCGGGTCTGTTCCGACGGAGCCGGAGCCCGTGTGCACGTCTGCTCCAACAATGGATGTCAGCCTCGGGACCCCGGAAATGGACTGGGGGGTACCGGGAGGATCAAATGTAGTCCTTATTTGCCTAGGGTCCCACTTGCGCGTGCTATAGCTGGAGAAGCCCCGATACCAAAGCACTATAGCTACTCCGGGCAGGCTGCGCTTAGTCGGAGCCCGTTCATAGCGCATAATCCAGTGCACCAATTGCGCGCGGAGGAGAGTCCGGAGCACTAGGGCCACTGTTGCTTCTCGCCGTATCCGCTTACACCGTCAACTAAAAGCGACAAGATAAACGCCTTGGGCTCAATGATTGAATCGACAGCAGATGCATTGGAACCCACGCCAGTCAACCCAGTTTCGCACGTTCTTTCATTGTGACATGCAACCTTAGGTGCTGCCATCTCACCTCATGCGGCAACGAGCCCACGCTGGCGCTGGACCAATTCACTTTCTCCACCGAAACACCCCCCTGTAAAATCCGAGGCCCTTGTTGACCGCATCAAACCCCGCTGGTGCACCGCGCAGGCTCGCTGCTTTGCCCTCTGATCCTAAAATACCCATTCCAAAGAGCTTACACTGAAACTCAACGTGCCGTTGAGATCTATATCTGCTCCAGGCCATTGGCTAGAGAATGCAGAGCATGGGCCGTGTGGAACAGTATAAGTGTTCACATCGGAAAACATATCAGCAAGCCACTGGCTGTGACGCAGAGTAGCAGGTGTCAACAGAATATTTTGGTGTGTTGAGGTGCTCGTTCAATTCTGCCTAGTTCCACCCAACAGCTACGAGATGAGTGACGAGGCGATGTCAAGGGCCTCGCCGACGCCGCCTAAGCACGTCGCAAGCGATGCGATGCACTCCGACAGCGATAAATCCACGGATCTGGAGGAAGCCAGGTCGCCTGACGCCAGCTCGAACGATGCGCCTGTTGACGACGAGGGCAACGAGGATCCTCACCTTGTCACTTGGCGCGGCCCCGACGACCCTGAAAACCCCAAGAATTGGCCGAAGGGCCTCAAGTGGAAGAACACATGGGCCGTGTCTCTCTTTGTCTTCATCTCGCCCGTCTCGTCGGCCATGATCGCTCCCGCGTTACAGGATCTCGGCGACAGCCTAGGCATGCACAGCGAAATTGAGGTATACCTGTCGCTGGCTATCTTTATCCTCGCTTACGCTGTGGGACCTATCTTCTTTGGCCCTGCGTCTGAACTGTACGGCCGCATGCGGCTGCTCCAGATTAGTAACGTGTGGTATTTGGCCTGGAACCTGGGATGCGGGTTCGCAACGACCAAGTCCCAGTTCTTCGCGTTTCGCTTTCTCGCCGGCATTGGTGGCAGCGCTCCGCTGGCAATTGGAGGAGGCGCCATTAGGTGAGAAACCCATGCATCCCGGGAATCATAGGCTGGGGCAGCCAACCAAAGCGAGTACTTGTGCTGACTCTTATGTGTGTTTGCAGCGACATGTGGAGCGCCGAAGAGCGCGGCAAGGCCATGGGCATCTACACCCTGGGCCCAATCCTTGGTCCGGTGGTAGGGCCTATCGCCGGCGGCTTCGTCACCCAGTACTCCACGTGGCGCTGGGTCTTTTGGTCGACGTCGGCCGCCGCCGTTGGTATCCAGGCCATCGGGTTCGTCTGGCTGCGCGAGAGCCACCCAGCCACGTTGCTTCGCATGCGGCGAGACTTTCTGGCAAAGAAGACTTGCAACGAGAAGCTGTATGTCGACGGCAAGGTTGACACGCTCGTCTACACACTTGCGCACGCCTTTGAGAGGCCGCTCAAGCTGTTTTTCACGCAGCCTATTATCTTTTGCATGGCCATCTACATGGCCTACCTGTTTGGCACCACCTACCTTATGTTTGCGACTTTCCCTGACATCTGGACCCTGGTGTATCACGAGGAGTCCGGAATTGGTGGCGTCAACTACCTCTCCATTGCCATTGGGTCATTTGCAGGCCTCATCTTTAACCTTAAGGTCATTGACCGTATTTACAAGACTCTCAAGGTTCAAAACAATAACATTGGTAAGCCCGAGTTCCGCATGCCCTCTCTGGCCGTGGGCTCTGTTATCAGCACCATCGGGCTCTTCTGGTATGGCTGGAGTATCGGGCGCGTGCACTGGATCATGCCCAATATTGGCGCCGCCATTTTCACTGGAGGTACTATATCCTGCCTACAGGGCATGCAGACGTATATTGTCGACAGTTACCAAACTTACGCCGCCAGCGCTATGGCCGCTTGTGCTATTCTGCGCAGCCTGGCGGGCTTTGGCTTCCCGCTGTTTGCTCCTTACATGTACAATGCCCTTGGCTACGGATGGGGCACCAGCGTGCTGGGGTTCTTCAGTATCGGGTTTGGCTGGATGGCGCCCTTTGTTTTCTGGCACTTTGGCCCCAAGCTGCGTACCATGTCCAGGTACGCGGCTGGCTGAGCATCCCCGAGCGGGGAGGGAAGACCTGGGATGGGGGGGATGTGGGAATGGTCCTGCTATAGGATGCCACGCGACGTTTAGAGAAATTATAGACGTACAGTGACCTTTCCTCACAAGCGTTTCACAAGCCGTGGGATCTTGAGAGAATAACGAAGTGGGTAAGGGCAAATGCAAACGCAGACCTGTAAGCTGTGTATTTAATGGATAAGTCGATATACGATAATAACTCTTCTCCTCTCTCCTCTTTGCTTCTGACCAGCGGCAGCGCTACAAGCAACAAAGTCGGCTGAGTTGTCGGGTTTTAACCCGCCAGCACATCCGGCTATCCACCCTATCGAATCAAACGCCGCAGCGTAGCTGTCTCAAGTGTGCTCTCCCCAGCATTTTTGCAAGCCGAAACTTGCCACTAGATGTTGCTGGCCGGCGGCGGCTCCAACAGCTACAACCTGTGTGCCAAAAGCCCATAATACTGCTACACGAGAATGGATTCAAGCGGGCGGCTCCAGGATCCGGAGGCCAATCAGCAAGCCTGTCCTTGATGCACTATCCAACCCGAAGCGCTGCCAGCGAGCTTCCCTCTGACGGATAAGCTAATATCTTCTGCCTTCCGTAAGCTCATGTTCCAGGCCGCCTTCTTCCCCCGCCACATCCCCATATCCCGCTAGTATAGGAATCGTCCTAGCTTAAGGCCAGCAGCTATTTGAAGGATATGGACTCTCCTTGGTCGCGGGCAAGCGAAGTAGCGCGGATCGCGGCGAAACGCTATGGGTGTAGTCCGCGCAGCGCTATTAAGTCTCTCCTTTGACCTGACGACGTAGTAGGTACAGGATATTCCACTATTCTGTCTCATCAAGCAACGGGGCTTTCCATGCGCTCCATAGCGCACTCTGTCAGCATAGACATCTGTCACTTGCTGCGCGTGAGACTCGCGAAATACGTCAAGATTTTAAGTCTTGCCACGTTAGTTGAGAGTCAATCACCCCGGGCTCACGATGAACTCGTTGTCGTTGCCCACCCGCAGGAAACAGTCAACGTTGTAGCGGTCTCTGTGCTGGAGTGCTTTCGGGTTGGTATGGATATGGCGTAGAGGACGGCGGAGCAGAACTTGTTGCCAGAAAGGAAGCGTAGTGTGTCGCTGAGGTTGATGGACTACGTGGCCGGGCTTCGGGGCAACAAACCCAGAGCTAGGAGCGTCTTTAGAAAAGCATGATGCCCTTGGCCAAACCTCGGACGCGACGCCTACCGAGCCTAGCAGGCTTGGGAATGTGCCTCTGCAACCAGTTGATGGCCAGCTTCAGGATGGCGTGATGTGTTCCAGTCACGATACCCCGGATCTGCAGTACACATCACCGTGACTATACCCTTTTTGAGCTGAGCCAACTCGGGGATCAATAGTCTCCAAGGGATAACTTCGGGTTTTGTACGCCGTTCACAGTCACATGAAACGCACCGCTGTACTTTAGGCCCTGAGCACTGGCTACGGTTGGCCGTACCTGCACCGTGACGTAGTAGATGGAATAGAACGGGGTTGGTCCCTATGATGGCGAGAAGCTTGTCAAAAACCGGCTGCACAGAGCGCCCTAGAAGTCTCCTTCCATATATTTGGTCAAGGGTGCGCCGGGAACGATGCCGTAATTACTTTCTTTCTGCTCGCCTTCTTCTTGCTCGCCTTTTTTTTCTCCTCCGAGGCAACATTGATCTGTTCGTGTTGCGCATCCCCCGTCACAAGATGTCTCTTTCCCGCCAAATCGAGGACAAGGCCGGGGAGAAAAGCGCTGCTTGCAAGGAGCCGACGGCGCTGTACTCTGGCAACAAGTTCCCAAGCAACGACCTGAACGAGCTGTTTCGCCGCCTACAGCAGCAAAGCAAGGACGGAGGGTTTCGGCTTCTTGATGCCCATCTCAGAGAATCCACGGTTGTCGTGCAAGAGGAAATCTCCAGGCTGCCGCACTACATCAGGAGCCAGGTGCCGCACTTTGACAGCATTGCGACGCTGTCTGAGAATGGCTACCTGCGGCATCTTGGCCTCGGGCCTGCCATCGAAACAGCCCTACTCATTGTTCTGCAGCTGGGCCTGTTTATTAGGTGGGCATCCTCCAGTCCACAGGCCCCAAGAACGGCGCAAATATGAGCCGTCTGCTAACAGAGCACTGTAGACATCATGAGGCGCTTGACAAGGTACTGGATCTGCCCGACAATGTGGCGACAGTGGCAGGCCTAAGCCTTGGTCTCTTCCCCAGAGCCGCAGTGGCCCAATCTACCACCCTGGCAGAGATTGTCAACAATGGAGCCAAGTGTCTGCGAGTTTCCTTCCGCCTAGGCGTGTTAGTTAGCGACTTTTCCCAGAGGCTGGAAGCGCCCCAGCCAGACGGCTTTCAGCAAATTTTGGCGCACGCCGTCACCAGCATTACGGAAGAGTCGTTGGGATCCGAACTAACTAGATTCAACGAAGAGCTGGAGAACTCCGAGCGCTCCACCTCGAGGCCCGTCAAGAGCATTATCAGCGACGGTGGAGCGGCGGCCGGTATCTCGTCCCTCATGGAGACCCATCACATGTTCCAGCGCCTCCGCTTGTGCACCAACCCTCGTCTTCGGACCACTGCCTCCAGTCAGGAGTCGCTCCCGGGATCGGCAAGGACACACCTATCGGATACAAAGAGCGATTGTAAACGGGGACTAGCAACAACCCGCTGATCTGGCACCACTTGGAGGCTCTCGGCCGACGCATTATACGAGTCCGCCGCCAAGGGGATTCTGTGCGACTTGGGCGAGATGATGCCAGGCGTAGAGCTAGCTATGTAAACGCGCCGAAGTTCCTTATTTGTACATAGAACTAGCAGATAGTTGGAGACACCCAGGGCTCACCCCCTGGCGGCCTTTGCCCTGTTCAGGGATAGTGGAAAACGTGCACGTCACGAGCCACGGCCGTAAAATACACAACAACAACAACAACAACAACAACAACAACAACAAAACTAGCACAAATAATGCAAACCACGAGCCTTGGCGTGTTTGACTTGTTTAACAGCCCGCGGGCGCCCGTTTCAGCCTGGCGGGCAGGGAGGGTGCGCCCAAAGCCCGCCCAGGGCTATGGCGAGGCCTAACCCTACATACGTCTACTAAGCAGTACGGATATGCAAAGCTAATTCCCAGCAAAAGGCCAACGCATACAATTGTACTATCAAGGAGAAAGGAGCGAACGAAACAAGAAGAACAGAAAAGAGATGAACTTAACACACTGTCAGTGAGGCTGCAGGCTCCTCACCATAATCAGGCCTCACAACCACTGCTCTGAACAGCCCAGGCAGAATCAATTTCCCCAATCCCTCAGAATTCCGCTCCACCATCACTACAAACATAGAACGCATGTCCTAGCAATCCAATCTCGGCGGATCCGGTTCGGGCATCGCATCGTTAGCTCTGCGCTCCCTTTGGTTCAGAGCGACAGACTCATACCTTCGGCCGGATGCTCCTCGTTTGGCCCAGCGAAGACGAACGGCGGAATGAAGAGGACAATGGTAACTTTGCCGCTGGCGGAATTATGTGTCCGGTCTGCGTGTTAACAGCAATACCGCGGACGATTCCGTTAAAGTCGATTCGTGAGGACTTAAAGGCGGGTGTGTAGTTCGGAGTTCTACGCCGGAGTGCCGCTCAAGGAGTTGGTGTTGAGGAAAGGGTGAATGGGCTTGAGGAGTGGCATGGTCTAGGGAATGTTTTTAGGAAGTAGACGCACGCGGGCGGGGTTCTTCTTATTATTCATTGGACAATCTAGCGATTAAATGTGTTGACGGGGATTTTGGCGGAGTTGGTGTTTGTAGATAATGTTCGGATAGTCAAAGTGACTGAAAAGACGAGATAGAAATCGAAAGCGATGTTTGGTGGGCGATAGGGAGATGATAGACATACTCGACATGCGCGAACGCCAACAAACTAAAATAACCAGAGCTTTCTAATAACAACATTTGAATGTTGTGCATAGAGTCAGCGATGATAAGTTTTATACTTTTTTTTTTCATCGAGACAACTATTCGCTTCATCAACTTTTGCTACGTTCAGCCTCCGTTGATTAACCGACACGCAGTTATATACTTCGAGTGCCCACCTCACCTCTAAAATTAAATATATATATCTGTACATTGTACCTTAATAAATGCATGAGCTGCATCGATCGCTGGTTGAAGTGGTTGAGCTGCAATAAGACGTGTCTCCGTCATGCCTATAGTTGGTATACGCCGACGAAGTTGGTCGCTGCTGTAAATATCCTGCGGCTAACGGTCTTTTTACTGTTGTTATTGATAGCTCAATGTCCGGAGGTTGTATCTTCATGATCTGGCTTCCTCCTGGCGGGAGGAGACAAACTTCTTGAAAGTATCCTTGATCAGCTGAACGTTTATACAGCGATCCGATATACTGACTCCTGCCTGCTTCAACACCTACACGGACCAGTGACACCCCGAGTTTATCACATCGTCCATGCTCCTACAATCGGCAATCAGAAAACAGGGAATGATGCTCCCAGAACTTCCTGAAGCATCGTCACCTTGCGGTATCCCCAGCGCGCCCACTCCGGGGGCGTTGACTGTTCACAGCTCGGTTGGGTTGTTACTTACCTCGAGTACACCAGTACGTGTATGTATGCAGTCATTCGGGATCAGCAGACCTGACTTGATAAAGTGTTAGATATAGACTACCTGAAACCCATCCACGCGAGGACCGCTAAGTAACCCGTGTGTACAGGATGCTATCACGGCCACGCCTGTAGCTCGGGTTCAGGGGGATCTCGAGCAAGAATAGATGCAATCTAGGAATACCGCACTATTTTAGAGATTTGCACGAGGATAAGCCACAGTACAATGCCTATGTACTATCCAAGTGCAAGTTAAATATGGGGGCGATGCACGAGATATAGAGCCCGAGATACATGTTTATTGATGCGAATTCCCTACCTTGCGTTTGGACTACTCTCTTTGCTACACCCCAAGGTCAATGCCGTACGAATAACGACTGCCCCCATGTGGACTTCCAACACGCAGCGTTGTCGGGTAACGCAGTAACCACGATAGATATAGATGATACACCGGCTGTCTCGCATCAACTAGCCGCGCACGCGCCAACTATGAAAAGCTCGGAACGGGATGTCGACTTAATGGCCGCCCCACTGGCGCAAAGAAGCTTTAGCCAGGCAGCCTATACACCTCGCGCGAAAACCTGGTCTTTGGCTGCGGTACCCATTATGGTAATGAATGGAGGTTCTGCTGACAGACGGATGGATTGTCCTGTGGCCACCGACGAGACTTGTGGGTCAGCTCGCGCGTCCATCTCAATTCTCAGCAACGTTATGGATGTATCGACGCTCCCTCTGATTCGGGTTGTATGAGGGCAACAGGCTGTCCGGATTCCAAATGGAAAGTAGCGGGGTCCTGAGAGAAAGCTCGGAGCCGTACATGTATGTGGACGTAAGCGAGCGCACGGTATACCTAGAACTGGCACGATCATGTCTACTGATACGTAGTATGGCAACTGGGGCAGGTGTATCGCACGCCAACAGAGTGCGAGCCGGTTAATGCTTAGTGGGTATCTTTGCTCTGCTCATAAGCTCTACACAGTGATGTTTTAGCAGACCATCCTTGTTGCCGATCGAGTAGGTAATTGCTGTGTTCACGCAATGCCGAAGACTGATACTGTAATCCATGCACTGGTAGCGATTCGTACATGCTCTACTTTGCTCCAGGGCCACTCAGCACAACTGCACAGATTGAAGAGGAGGCCATCCCAGCGCATTGCACAGGGGCATTTGCAGGCCGCGGCGCTGCGGCAGATGGTTCGTTCCAAAATCAAGCGCTGCAAAGTAGGTTTATTGGGTAGCTATATTTGGTGATGAACTGAAACGACGGCAACATGGTGACGGCAGGGATTTAGTCGAGCTTCTGTGGAGCCCATTGAAGATTTGTCATTCGGGGTTCGAACACGCCACGAATGGGAATTAGGGTTGTTTTAGTTATCGCTAGCTCGGGGCTAGTCTGTCACAGAACGGATTGCTTTACACGGATGAAGGTCATTCTCGAGAAGTAGGTATTCTTCAGCTACTCAAGGGGTTGAGTCCCTTCATGGTTCGTGTCTAGACTTTCCGGATAGTTCGTCTCGACCACTGATGTCTTCAAGCTCAAATTCGAGGCTTGGAAACTCTGGGCTATACGCTCACGAGCATCCAAGTCCGTGTTGATCCATTGATTAATCATGCAGTCAGTCTCAAACTGAGACAAGCTGTGACTTGTAACATGCTACTAATAGTAATAGCTAACCGGGTGCGCCGGGTAAGGAGTCCAGTCCGGACTCTCAGCTGCAGCATGACTTGCGAACCTTGATTATCTTGAACTAACCAACTAGCGTTCGTGGTGGCCAATTTGGGATTGGTGGTACCGGTGGAAAAGGGGCCCATCTGTTCTTCGGCAGCTTCCCCAGTCTCCACCCACTTGTGGACGGTACGAGTTGGTACCTATACTAGCTACCTAGTCGGTCTATACTTATCGAAATACTGGAATGTTTAGCCTACAAATTCTCCATTAGCATCTTATCCACGTCACAAAAACTGAGCTGCTGGTGAAATGGAGTCCCACAGCGAAACACGCTACAGTACGCCGCGGACAAACCTTGCCCTAATCCTGAGTAAGTGGACGTACCTGTTCCTCTTCCTCGAGAAATTGGCAGCTATGGATCAAGTCTATATAAACCATCATGAATCCCAGTATTCTTCCTCTTCTATCTCAACACATCACATCATACTCCATTCCTGTGCTTCCAGCAGCTATCTCCTTCTCGTTCGTCCTTCGCTTTGCATACAATATCTTTCGTTCTAATCTTAATCACTAATTGAATCGACCTGAGCTGTGCTCATTCGACTCTTAGCATCACCACTCGCTGGATCCCATTTTATCTCATCCTTGAATCTCAAAATGAAGACCAACTCCAACGTGAAGGTCGCTGTCGCCCTTACTCTCCTCGCCGGCGCTCTCAGCGCGCCCCCGCCCACGCCCGCTCGCAACACCGAGACCCGCGATGTCGCTCATCCTCAAGGCCTCTACAAGACCAGTGCCTTGTTTGGAAGGCCTATTAGTAATGGCGGTGAGGGATCGGCTTCTGGTCAGACGTCAGCTTCGCTCGGTGGGAGCTTTAGCCTCTCTGGGATAGCCGGCCTATCTGGGAAGGGAAGTGCTTCCGGGTCCGCGGAGGCGTCTGCTGGTGGTAGTGTTGATGGATCTGGTAGTGCCAGTGGTAGTGTCGGCGGGTCTGCAGAAGACTGTGATGAAGGCTCTACTAGCGGCTCTCTAGGCGGCTCGGCTAGTCTTGGTGGTTCTTCTGGTGGTTCCGCCAGTGCCTCTGGTGGTATTGGAGGGTCCGCCGGGGGTTCTCTGGGAGAATCCGCTAGTACTGGAGGATCTGGAAGTATTGGAGTTTCTGCTGGCGTCTCTGGCACAGTTGGAGGATCCGGCAGTGCCACAGGATCCTTAGATGGCTCGGCCAGCAGCGCTGCAGGTATGGGTGGATCTGGAAGTATTGGAGGTTCTGCTTCAGGCTCCGCTGGCATTGGAGTATCTGGTACGGCCACCGGTGGTGTTGGTGCTGAAGCATCAGGTAGTGCCGGGGGCTCCGCGGATCTAGGTGGACATGCTGGTCTTGGAGTATCTCTTGGAGGCCACGCCGGCCTTGGCACATCTGGCACCGTGACAGGGTCAGCTGGCGCGGAAGCATCTGGAAGCGCGGCTGGCTCCGGTGGTATTGGAGGATCTGGAAGTATTGGGAGTTCCGTTGAAGGTTCCGCTGGTCTTAGTGGCCACGCTGGTCTCAGCGGTCATGCCGGACTTGGCGCATCTGGAACTGCAACCGGCTCTGCTGGCGCTGAAGCCTCTGGCGGTGCTGCGGGTGGTATTGGTGGTCACGCGGATCTAGGTGGCTCTGCTAGCCTCGGTGGATCTGGAAGTCTTGGAGGCTCTGCAGGGAGCTCAGCTGGCCTTGGTGCCTCTGGTAGCGTAGGAGGATCAGCAGGTATTGGAGGATCTGGATCCGCTACAGGCACCGCTGGCGCCGCTGCTTCTGAAAGTGCCGCTGGTCAAACTGGCCTCGGCGGTTCTGGCTCTGCTACAGGAGCTGCTGGCCCCGCTTCTTCAGGTAGTGCCGCTGGTCATGCCGGCCTTGGCGGATCTGCTACCTTAGGCGGATCGGCTGGTATTGGAGCGTCTGGGTCCGCCACGGGTGTCGTCGGTGGTGGAGCATCTGGAACGGTTGAAGGCTCTGGTAATACTGGAGGTCACGCCGGTATAGCTGGTTCTGCCTCCCTGAGCGGATCAGCAGGTATCAGCGGTTCTGGGAGTGTTGGCGGATCGACTGGGGTTGGAGGATCTGGATCTGCCACAGCTGCCGCTGGTGCTCAAGCATCAGGAGCGGTTGGAGGTTCTGGTAGTGCCGGAGGTCACGCTGGTCTCGGTGGTTCTGCTACTGTTGGTGGTTCAGCGGGGCTTGAAGGATCTGGTACCGGATCCGTTGGTGCTACTGCATCTGGCAGCGTCGGAGGATCTGGTGATGCTGGAGTTGGAGTGTCCACCACCAATACTGGGGCTTCAGGTGCTGCTGCATCAGGTAGTGCAGTTGGATCCGCTGGCGCTGAAGGCTCTGGCAGTCTTTCTGGTTCAGTCAATACTGGAGGTTCTGGAAGTATTACTGGGTTAGGAAATATTGGTGGCTCTGGCAACGCTGGTTCTGAAGTTTCTGGCACTTCTACTGGCTCCACTGGTGCTGCTGCCTCTGGTAGCGCTACAGGAGCTGCTGGCGCTGGAGCATCTGGAAGTGTTGGTGGTAGTGGTGATGTTGGAGCATCTGGAAGCGCTGAAGGCTCCGGTGGTGCTTGGGTTGGAGTGGACGCCACCAGCACCGGGCTCAGCGGTACTACCGCGTCTGGTTCTGCTACCGGAGGAGCTGAAGCTGAGGCATCCGGAGGCATTGGGGGATCTGGCAATGTTGGCAGTTCAGCTGGTATTGGTGGTTCTGGAAGTTCTGAAGGCTCTGTTGGCGATTCTGGCAGTGTTGGAGGATCTGGAAGCGCCGGGGCTGAGGGATCCGGCAGTGCTGAAGGCTCAGGCTCCGCTAGTGGTTCTGGCAGCGTTGGAGGATCAGCTGGTGCCGAAGGGTCTGGAAGTGCCGGAGCTTCTGGAGATGTTGAGGGGTCTGGCAGTGCCACTGGATCTGCTGGTCTTGGAGCATCCGTCACGACTTCCGGCTCTGCAAGCGCCTCTGGCACTGCTAGCTCTGGAGGATCAGGCAGCGCTGGAATATCTGGAAGCACCGGAGCGTCCGGCGATGTCTCTGGGTCTGGCAGCGACTCTGCGTCCGTGAGCATCGGAGGATCTGGCAGTGCATCTGGCAGCGCTGGAGCATCCGCCTCTGATGAAGACTGTGACAACGCAGAAGCAACCTCAACCTCGAACAATGGGATCGACCTCTCCAATATTCTTGAATGGGCCACAGGCACACCTACCACCTTTAGTACATCCTTCACAACTTCCTTCTCGACTAGCTTCGCCCTCTCTGATGCTACCGTCGTTGCCAATGCTGAGGCCTCGGCTACTGGTGGATTTGACTGGTATTCGCTCCTTGGTTTCTAAGGCCGCCCAGTTCCTTCCATGATCGCTCGTCTATGCTGGCGGCCTATGGAAAACGAACAGGGCTTTTCCTTTGATTTTTGACCAGTGGTTATCGTCTTCATACTTGTCTGTGTCCTGCTTATTCTTAAAAACCGTGGTATTCATATAAACAGAGCCTTCAGATACAAAGTAATACGCATTTTCTCCTCTATTATTACATAATATGCAGTGTGCCTTCGTGCGCAACCCAAAAACATTGTCTGCCAGGTGGTCGCCTCATGGTGACACGTTACAGCGTTAGGATTGTTGAACATTGGATAGAACGCTCTTCCCCATCGCATGATATACTTGGAACCTTCAGGGTGAGAAAAATAAATTCAACTTTCTCTATTCAGGGTGATAGTACGTCTTGTAGGCAAAGCACATGCTTAGTTGCCATTGCCACCATCAATGGTCAAGATGTTGTTATATACTTTAGATTATCCATGAAACCGGTCCTGCAGTTATGTGGTCCCAATCAACCCTTTTCTGTGCTGTAGCTACAATTAGAACGAAATACATTGGAATAAGTAACATACAAAGTTGTATACGACAATTTATAAATTTATAAGTACTTGGCAAGTACTGACACCAAAGTTCTTAAATGCATCGTTTGAAGGTTGTAAATAGGCTGCGGCATGACCGCGGTTAGCCGCGGTTAACCATTACCATAACCGCGCGGTGAGGTGATTGTTATGAGATTTTGATAACCTCGCTCTGCGGTGAGGTTATGGTTATAGCTAGGTTATAACCGCGGTCACCGCGGTTAACCTCACTAGTGTAAACAACATAAACTTGCCAAGATTATGAGAATGCATAGATTATGCTGTTTTTCTTGTAATTATTCATGTACGAGGATGTATGTACTGTGCCGCAGATTGGCGATTTAGGACTTTAGTAAAGCAATTCTTTGTGATGCTTCGGTATATATACTGT